>NW_022204354.1:0-72858 GCF_007655135.1 Punica granatum | reverse complement strand
GGATTGACCGTGATATGATGCGTCGAATCCCATGCTTGAGCTGCTGTATTCACCCTTGGGCACCCCAACTCCCACGAATTTTATCTTTTTGCTCGAAAGGGCTCTCGATGTGATTTTTGCATTGAAATGTCCCCAAACTCACCAAACCTTGATCTAAAAATATCGAACTTAGTTCTAGGATCCACGAAGATAGTCGTTCTCACCTAAGAAAATGATACAGAGACGTGATTTCCCCTTTGTCCACTGTATTCGATTCGAATATTGATAATTCGTGCCTTACTCTTCGGGATCAATTGTTTGTGCTGCAAAATTCCATAACTTGCCATCGCCATTTTTTTGTTAGAGTTGTGGAACCCTAGTCGGGAAGCCTTGTTGATGTCATATCCTTGAGCCGGTGAACCAAAACGGGGTACTGACAGCTTGCCCCTCTTTGGTTGCATGCTCGATTAGAGGATGTAGCCAAAGATTATGAGAAGCAACCCTTTTTGGTTCCGGCGACTGCTTCGACCTCTTTCCCGATGGCCGCTGGTTCCTCAGCTTTGGATGCGTGGGAAGAAATTAAGCATATGTACCTAAATCTATTGAACAGATGTCGGAATCAGTGAATAGGAGGAGGGAAATCGGACTCAAAGCAATAAGTCGCGAGTTTATGAAAAGTAAAGGCATGGATTTATGGGCCTGTATGGTGTAAGGAAAGTGAGGACACGAGTTTATGGGCCCATGCGGTGCGGGAAAAGTAAAGAGACGGGTTTATGGGACCGTGGGGTACAGGAACAGTAAATACAAGGGTTTATGGGCCTGTGCATTGCAGAAAAAGTGAAGACACGGGTTTATGGGCCCGTGTGGTACAGGAAGAGTGAAGACACGGGTTTATGGGCCCGTGGGGTGCAGGAAAAGTAAAGACACGGGTTTAGGCCCGTGGGGTGTAGGAACCGTAAAGGCAAGGGTTTACGGGCCCGTGGGTGCCGGAAGAGTAAAGACACGGGTTTATGGGCCCGTGCGGTGCGGGAAGAACTCAAGACACGGGTTTATGGGCCCGTGCGTTGCGGGAAAAGTGAAGACATGGGTTTAAGGGCCTGTGGAGTGTCGGAAAAGTAAAGACAAGGATTTATGGGCCCGAGTGGTGCAGGAGAGTGAAGACACAGGTTTATGGGCCCGTGGAGTGCAGGAACAGTAAAGACACGGTTTATGGGCCCTTGCGGTGCCGGAACAGTAAAGACACTGGTTTATGGGCGTGGGGTGGGGTGCGGGGAGAGTAAAGACACGGGTTTATGGGCCCGTGGGGTGCAGAAAAAGTAAAGATACGGGTTTATGGGCCCGCGACGATGCAAGGTAGTGGTAGCGAAGTGCATGGAATACAAGAGCAAAGATCAGTGTTAAGGAATAGCGCTGGGCGCTGAAAGGACAGTTCGCTTGACACTAAGTCAAGATCACGCTGGGGTGATGCAGTGGTGATTATGGCTCGCGAATCGTCGTGTGACCCAAGTGCTTGTTTGATGACTGTGTCGTGCATAGCCCCGAGGTCCTTGATTTGTCGATGATCGGTCTCGCGCTGAGGCTGCTGCTTCGTTGAGGATGCCCCGTCGTGCAATGAGGAACTCGAGCTCTAGGGGGAGCGCCTACGTATCCCGGGGTCAGAGATCAGAGTCCATCGTAGTAGTTCTTGTGTTTGATGTACCTATGATCCTGACATTGTTAGTAAATCATGAGGGTCACTAGTGACGGACGCACGTGAGAATGAGTCGCCACTACCTGTTTACAACCTGAAGGTCGAGGGCGGTGAGTTGCCGGGTTTCTAGGGGTATCGGATACTGCTAGTATGCTAAGGCAATGGTCTGTACAGAACTTGAAATTCCGAATTCGGGGGTTCTATTACGTGTAGGCCTATATCTCACACGCCCTTTCGGTACTCTAACTTGCTAGGCTTGCCATTTTATTTATTTACCGCATGATTTAGGGTTGCACTTGACTCGCTCGTTTTGACATCGTAAATTCGAGGAAAACACTCCGACCGTCTACTCTCTGATCGGGATTCTTACATAAATAAATGTACAACATAAAACCTTCACATTGCTCTCTCAAATAAAAATATAAATTACAATGACTAAATCCCGATCGGTTCGCATTTGGTCATTATTCCACTCGTGCTCACCGTGTGATTTCAAAAGACTGAAATTGAAATTAATATGCGAGCTCAATGATTGGGGAATTAGACCCCGTGATCGACGGTTAGGGGCGTTTGACCCCGTGTGAATCGTATACTAAAGGATTAGGCTCGACCAGCAACAAAAACAGACAAAAACAGACAAAAACATATGAAAACAGACAAAAACAGATAAAAACATGAATACAGACAAGTTGTGTTTTAAATGCCGTGTTTAGGTGATTTATCAGGTTATGCACCGGGGTTACTTGGCGTGCGAATTCCTACTGTAAATAGATAAACAAGGTGATGGAGAGGGCATGTAGCATTCGACGTTATTTTAGTGGACCCGACAAACACGATATCTGTAATCAAGTCTCGAATGTGTGGGTTATTTTTAAATTATTCTGCACAGTTAGTCAAATTTTGCATTTTATGACAGAAGAACTTGTTCTTAAATTATCGACGCGGTTACCGATAATTTATCAATTTATGCATTTTGCTTAAAGCCGAGTGATTTATTTAGCCCAATTACACGTCCCTTTCCCCGTACGTGGAATTATTGAGTTTAATTAAAAAATGCCGAATGCTTTAGTTTGCGAGTTTCGAGCCATCGAGCCAGTCATTGGTGGACTGTCTGACAAAAGCTCTAATTCCTGACTGTCCTGAATTTAAATTCAATTTTTAAACTGAGTTTACATGATTAATCCAAATTCGTGTGAGATTTTAATTAAATTATCAAGGAAACATCCAAACACACAAATCACGGGCACACAATCATGTCAAGCTCATCGAACATCGAAATACCTATCGCATGTTACTAAGATGGAGATTTATACCTGATCCCAAGAGATTCTCAGGATGAGCTAGCTCGAAAGATCCTTGACTACCACGGACCGGGGCGGCCTTCAAGTCGGGACTCAACCTAAGCCTAGGTAAGTCTCCACGTCGTCTTGGAGTCAATCCATACTTATTCCTTCTCATGACTCCTCATTCCTTGTCTTCTCCTCCCAAGCTTGGGATAACATGCAAAAGCAAGAAAGAAAAACGAGAGGGGGTCGGAAGAGTAGCGAATACAAAGCCAGTAAAACTCGAAGGAAGAGTTTCAAGGAGTCTAAGGCATTATGACTTCAGAGCTTATGCATAAAATACAGCCGAGACATATGGGAAAGCAACATCTACGCCACTAGGCCTCAACACATAAAAGAAGACAAATGAGGGCATGCAATTTCATGATCTTTGTTAAACCCTTCATCTCCACATGGGTTTTATAACAGACCAAAGAA
The DNA here is from genome assembly GCF_007655135.1 of Punica granatum. NCBI lineage: Eukaryota > Viridiplantae > Streptophyta > Magnoliopsida > Myrtales > Lythraceae > Punica > Punica granatum. The sequence continues at coordinate 69,429 of NW_022204354.1, read as the reverse complement.
TCCACGATTCCATCTAGACCGCTACCAAACTTATGTATCTTCTATCAAACCACACGTAGTTCAAAAGTTCCAAGAGAAAGGGAATTCCGATCAGATCTGAAACCCGCATTAAACTAGACGAAAAATGGATTTTAAGCCCCTCTGTTCAGCCATGAATGACACCCCTAGTATTCCCCGAACTATACCTCCATCTTTATATCAAGAAAATAGCACACAAGCACTACTCTGAGCCCTCTTTCTTAGTTAAATGCAGCCTTAATGAATCAGTTATAGCACCAGGGGAAAACAAATTATGATCCCAAAATAAGCTTCCCATCCATTCACATCAAGCAAATATCGTTCTTCCATTATCATGCCCAACTTAGCCTCATGTCGAAAATAGTAGTAATGCATCAATCATTATTTCCATTCAATCCAAAATGATTACGATAACTCAGCTCATATCATAGACTCAACCTCAAGCCCACGAAATCATGTCAAACAAGATTGAAACAACAAAGGAACCGTAGCATAACCCGGCCACATTGTTAGAGACAACATCAAGTTCAGTAAACCGAGCCAAGACACCATGAATCGATCAAGAAATCATCATATAACTCAGCGTCTTCATCAAGGACAGTTCCTAGCTATCGAGATAAAGCTAAGTCATCATATATAGAACCACAAACCTGCACATGACTAAGCCTATAGCATAAACGTGACTTTAAGTTGTCGAAATCATGTCAAACGAGCTAGCACTCTTTCATCGATTGAGTTTCTCAGAGAAGGGTTGAGCATCAGTGGTATCGACTCGGGGAAGGCAGCAGCAAACGCGAGTAGCTCAGTAGCAGCGGTACAACGGGCAGTTGAAGCCCCCGAACAGAAGCAACACAGAAGAATGGGCAACAGCAGCTCACAGCACGGGAAATGATGCAATAGGACAGCAAGGAGGAGGAACGAGGAGGAGGAACGGGGAGGAGCTGGGCACGCAACCATGGGTTCCTTCTTTCACTGTCAATATCGAGCTGCCAAGGGAAAAAAATGATCAGATTGATGGAGTGATTGATGAGGAACACAGAGAACTAACGGCTGAGAGGGAGTAGCAATTGCAGGGAGAGGCAGAAGGTGAGGATGCAGGGTTTATTTTCGAGAGCTGAGGGAAATCCGTGAGAGCTGAGAGAGTGTCCGATATGAAAGGAGAAGAGAGGAAAGAGCTGGAGGCGGCTAGGGTTTTTCTTCCCTTTTTTTTCTTCGGAGCCTTAGGGTTTTTCTTTTTTTTCGTTCCCAGCTAAGGGAGAGTCAGCTGAGAGTGAGCTAGAGTTTTTCCTCTTTTGGACCAATCGAAAAAAAGAAAAGAAAAGAAAAGAGAAGAAGAACCAGAAGAGGAAATGGGGGCAGCAGGGAAAAAGGGCAGGAGGGGCAGAGCATTGACCAGTGGTCCATGGGATGACCTGAACATCCGGAATTTTCCTGAATTTCTCATGAACCTTTCGGTCTATGTGATATTTTTCCTTGATCCCTACATGAGCTGGGCACATCCTTGTAAAATTTGAAGATTGTTCGACCTCGGAAAGTTCCTGAAAAAAATTTTCTTCGATAGCTGGCCCGAACCGGTAAATTTGGTCCTGATCTGTGAGGAGACCCTTAATTCTGTACTAATCTAGCCAAAAATGCATCCCGTTTTTCTTGATTTTCTGAATCTCCAGTGAATTGGGAATCCAATGCCGTTGGCCATGCTCGAAAACGTGAAGAATTGAATTTTTTATGGATTTTCTCCCTCGACTGGTAGAGTCTGTCCCGGTTTAACAGTTTCGGGCATGGTGCGCTCAAAATTTATAACTCTTTCTCCGTATTAAATCTTGGAATGAACGACCCGTCAAATTGCACCTAACTCGATTTCCTAGGTCAATTATATGGAATTCACCCTTTTAGGTTCAGGATTTACCGTGATATGATGCGTCGAATCCCATGCTCGAGCTGCTGTATTCACTGTTTGAGCACCCCAGCTCCCACGAATTTTATCTTTTGCTCGAAAGGGCTCTCGACGTGATTTTTGCATTGAAATGTCCCCAACTCACCAACCTTGATCTAAAAATATCGAACTTAGTTCTAGGATCCACGAAGATAGTCGTTCTCACCGAAAAAAAAAGATACAGAGACGTGATTTCCCTTTGTCCATTGCCTTTGGTTCGAATATTGATAATTCGTGCCTTACTCTTCGGGATTAATTGTGTGTGCTGCAAAATTCCATAACTTGCCCTCGCCATTTTTTTGTTAGAGTTGTGGAACCTAGTCGGAAGCCTTGTTGATGTCATATCCTAGAGCCGATTGACCTAAATGGGGTGCTGACAATACCCCTTTTAAAACTCACAATTTCAAACGCACCGAAACACGTGACACACGTAGCATGGATATCTAGGGAGTACTCATGTATCTTGGCTCGAGTTTGGGCCCGATTTGAGGTGGCTCAAGTCGGGGTGCACGAGTCCTTTTTATATCACTTTCGGGCAGAGCGACGGGTTTCTCGATTCTTTCGGGGTCCTCACCACCCCCGGTGGATTCGAGGGATTGGTCGACACCGACTACTGACTTTCGATAGTCCATGTCATGTGGTCTCGATTTTTCAAGCACACATATTTTTCGATTCCAGGGCATGACCATCAGTTCTTGATCAACCGACACCCTAAACATTAGGATGGCCGAAACATACTGAGTAAGGAAAGGGGTGGGCGCTTGTCAAGGTACGATTGTCATTCGTTCGCCCTTCTTTTCCTGTCTGTATGTTTCTATCACCCTAATGTAGACTCAGGCGCTTGGGAATTGAGTTAGAGGCATGAGCGGAGACGGCCTGTGAATGGTTGTCCGGTCCCTCATGGGTCATGTGCAGAAATCTTGGCATTCTCGTGGTGTTTCGTGCCTCAATTTCACTAAGTTTGTGCTTTGAGTGGGTCAAAATATGAAAAAACGGATTAATCTCAAATTTGATTTAATCAAACACGGGAAAAAGTCAAGTAAAGGTTTAGGTTTCAGGTTTTGAGCTAAAACACACTCTTGTCATAATCTGTAAAAGCCACATTGTCACGATACAGAGTAATTTAAAAGCAACCCACACATTTGAGGTTTGACTACAAACATCATGTATGTTGGGTCCCTTAAAGTACTACCAAATGCTACATACCCTTCCAGGGTGGTCCATGACCAATTCACATCGATTACATCATCCTGTTTGTCTGTTGAGAGTTGGAATTTGCTTGCCAAGTAACCCTAGGTTCATAACCAGGTAAATCACGTAAATCCGACAATAATACACAACTTATCTGTTTTTATATGTCTTTGTCTCTCTGTTTTCTTGCGAGGCGAGCCCGACATTTTAGGATACGTTTCACATGGGGTCCAACGCCCCTAACCATTGATCACGGGGTCCAACGCTTCCACACACCCACATGCGCATAATCCGAGTGCGGAATGGGGTCTAGCATCGAGTCATCCTTTTTGACCCAAGTGATATCCAAGTGGGGGATGACTTGGGTTGAGAGATGTAAAACGAGGTTAGACAATCACCCGAGAGCTCGACCAATCCCACGGATATCTCGAGGACCATTTGGTCCTCTTGGAATCCGCTGGTTCTGTCGGACCTGACCCTCGACTCTCATGAGCCCGCGTCACTTTAATTTCGATTTCGATTTTTCCTAAACACACGGTGAGTCTAAGAGGAATAATGGTCGAATGCGAACTGAGCGGGATCCAATCATTGTAATTTATATTTTTATTTATTTGAGATAACAGTGCAAGGATTTATTTTGTACATTTATTCATGTAAGACTCATGGTCGGTGAGTGAATGGTTCGGGGGTTGAATCAATCAAGCCGATTTACTTACCTAGGGATGAGTAAATCCTATGCTTCACAGTTTCGGTTCTCGCGAGATGTCGATCATCACGGTCTGATTAACCGTTATGCGAGGATAGTGAACCAATTCCTCGATGTACGGGCTTACTCCTCTCTCAAGCTCTTAGTTCGAATTGACTGTTTTCTTCGACTTTATGGTGTCAAACTGGTAAGACGAGTGTAGCCTAATTATGCGGTAAATAAATAAAAGTGGCAAGCCCTGGGCAAACAGAGTACCGATAGGGCGTGCAGGATATAGGCCCGCACGTAATAGAACCCCCGAATCCTAAATTTCTATTTATGAAGACCAATGCCTTAGCAAACTAGGTGTATCCCATACCCTTGGACTCAGGCAATTCTCCAGTCCTCGACCATCGGGTCGTAAACAGGTAGTAGTGACTCCTTCTCACGCGTGTCCATTATGCGTCCCCACGGGAAAGTGGACACTCCCAAGCTGTGCGATTGATTGCACCCATGCGGGCCCGACGAGAAGAATTTCGGGTTCAGGATATGATGAGAGTCGGGAGAAGGTAAGGTGGCTATGATTAGTGATGGTGGTCGTACGAAGGGAAAGATGGAAGAGCTACTGTCTAATACTTTTCCTTTTGCAAAAGAGAGAGAGAGAGAGATGAAACTGCTGTGTTTGTGATGTTGATGAAGGAATGAAGAGCATGTTGCCTCCTTTGTTGTCTCGGGAAGCCCGAGAGGAATATGGTGCAGCTTTGAAGCCAGGGAAGAGCTTAGAGGAGAAGTTGATGGTTGTCTCTATGTGTTAGTTGTGCTGAGAAGGATAAGGAGAAGCAAGGTGATGGTTGGGCTGTATTGATGGCATGAGGGATAGTGAGGGTGGACTGAGGTGTGGCCAGTTTCATTTTTTTTTTTCTGTCTGTTCTGCTCTTCCGAGAGATGGAGAGAGACCGTGAGAGAGCAAGTTGAGTTCGAGAAAGTCAGAGAATGAGGCTGAAAAGCTACTACAGAAGATCAGGGATGGTGAAGATGATCGAGCCACAGAGAGCAGAGGTGAGGGAATGATCTTAGATGATCGGGCTGCCAGTTTGCTCTGTGAGGGAGAACTGAAAGAAAAAACCCCGCCCAGTTTGTCTATGTTAGAGCCGAAATAAAGAGAGAGAGAGCTTTAAGGGAAGTCACGAGGGAGAGCAACAGAGGGATGGGTGATGGGAGTTGATGGTATTTTGATGGAATCGCAGGGGTCACAGAAGATAGAAATGATGGTGATGGTGGTGATGGAGGGTGGTCTGGGCTTGAGCAGCCAAAAGCGGAGCCGGAAGAAGAAAAGCTCGAAAATCCCATCTGTCCCCGTCTCTCTGCCCGAACCAGAGAAGAGAGAGAGAGATCGGTCGGATGATGTTCAAACTTGCAGGTCGGTGCCGAAGTTTTCTGTGGGAGGTTTGCAGAGCAAATTGCTTGATGTATCAGGAAGAAAAAGAAAGAAGAAAAGAAAGAAAAGAAGAAGACATTGAAGAAGATGAAAGATGGCCGACAGTGGGGATACAGGGGTCAGCCACCCTCCACCTTCTTTCCCTTATATATATATATATATATATATATATATGTATGTATGTATGTATGTATGTATGTATGTACTTGTACGCGCGATCTCAAAATCCGTTGACATTTTCATAATAAAAACTTCGAAATTGAGAAATTCAAGAAATAATGGGCTTCATGAGAATTTCAATTTATATCGACGGAGATCAAATCTCAGTAAAAATCAATATCGAACCTCTGACGCATGTCGATCGTAATTGCTCGATTATTCTTGAATTTCTCGACTTTTTAAACGGATATCCGAAAAATAATTTTCGATTATTGACGCACGTAAGGCCTGAAATTCTCGTCTTTTCAACCGGACACCTGAAAAATAATTTGGGATCACCATTGCATTCAGAAAGATTCATGAATCAATAATATGCAGAAAAATATTTTTTTGGCCTCCAGTTTGGTCCCATATTTTAAAAATCGAACTTGACGCACATAAAGACCAAAAAGTCCAATAGAGTATTTTTCTGAAAATGTAAAATTAGGTTTAAATAAGTTCCCCGAGTTCAAAAGCAGTGAATGTATCAAGGGATAGTTAGAAGCGACTTCTCTATAAATGGGAGATGTGATCGGGTCCTCCTTGATGGTTCCCGAGCGTCGGTAAACCAAAACAGGGTGCTAACAAGTAGGATACTCCAAATTTGGGATCAAAGAGTTTAGAAAATGTGAAAATTCGAAAAAAAAAACACTGGGGAGTGAAAAAATGCTTACCACTCGAAACGTAAAATTTAAGAAAAACACATTGCATTATCCTAATGTAATTTTTATATGTAGCATTTTTTATACAAAATTTCTGATGTTTTTAAAAATTGGGGAGAAGCGTATTTTTCTAGAAAAGGGCCGACTCGACCAGAATGACCAGATTATTTGGCTCGATGGATTTATCAAATTAGTTATTATCTTGTTCGGATAGAGTTTTAAAAGAGACTAGAGAAAAAGAGGAACTAAAAAACTGTGAAAATTAAAAAAAAGAAATATTTGAAATTTATTTTTAGAGAAAACAAAAGAATTGGCAAGAGGGAAAAAGAGCCCCACTCACCCTTTGGTCTCATTATGGGATTTTAAGGTGCGATTACAAATGGATGCCTGTTGCCATCACTTTTAATGACACATAATCATCCTTTCAGCTATAATAGCAGATCCCTGGCAGGTTTTTTTTTTTAAATTTTTTTTAAAAAGGTTTTTTTTGAATATTTTATACCACTTGATATGATTTACTTGGGGTCTTCTACCTATGCCCTAAAGGCATAGGATAAGCAATTATTGATTGCCATATAATATATATATATTAGAATCTATAATTAATGATGAAACCAAATATATCCCTTTAATTAAACTTGGAAACACTTATTCTCTCCAGCCAAATGTAATTCGTAGTCACCGTATTAGTTGCGAAAAGTCAAAATTCAATTATTGAAAAAATAATCCTAGAATCCTAATCGTATAATCTAAACACTTCAACTGTAAAACCCCGAAACCCTAAATCCTAAATGCCTAAACTCTAGAATACTAACTCTGAAAGAAAAAGATACCCTAAAAGCCCTAAAATCTAAATCTAAAAATCCCTAGGATTCGAAATTCAGATTATAGATTTTTTTTTTCTATAAAAGTCTTCCATATAATTATATCATGTAATTAGATTTATTGTAATTATATTAGTTAATAGGTTTGTTTCCAAGAATAAATATGAAGGGTAGGATCAAAATACAGGTGTATGATCATGAATAACAGATAGAAGTACGCATTGCAACTCATAGTTACTTATCTTATGCCCTAAAGGAATCCCAAGGGGTTCGACCTAGTGGTTAATGTGTACCCAAATTTGTATCGAGACCCGAGTTCGAATCCCCTTGGGGCCGCCGGAGCGCTTTTGGCATAATTACTTGCTCTGTACGTCACCGGGGGTTCACGGAGCCCCGGGAATTAGTCGGGCGAAGCCTGAACACCCCGGGTTAGCAAAAAAAAAGAAAAAAAAATTTATGCCCTAAAGGCATAGGTTAGAAAAATCCATTTACTTTGAGGTTAGTAAAAATTACTTACCATCTCGTAAAACTACATAACCTATATAGTAATTTACTTGTCAGCATCTAGTAATTTACTTATCTATGTGGTAATTACCCGAGTTCGAATCCCCTTGGGGCCGCCGGAGCGCCTTTGGCATAATTACTTGCTCTGTACGTCACCGGGGGTTCACGGAGCCCGGGAATTAGTCGGGCGAAGCCTGAACACCCGGGTTAGCAAAAAAAAAGAAAAAAAAATCTTATGCCCTAAAGGCATAGGTTAGAAAAATCCATTTACTTTTGAGGTTAGTAAAAATTACTTACCTATCTCGTAAAACTACATACCTATATAGTAATTTACTTGTCAGCATCTAGTAATTACTTATCTATGTGGTAATTACCTTACGAGGTATGTAATTTACTTGTCACTATCTAGTAAATTACTTGTTTATATGGTATTTTACTCACGAGGTATGTAAATTGCTTGCATATCCTGTATATTACTATGACCTTGTATAAGTTTCAAGTAAGTTACAAATTGTTTGAGTAAATTACTTAATCATTGTGTAATTTACTAATATTTTGAGTAAACTCCTTACAAATCTAGTAAATTACATACATTTCGAGCAATTTGCTTCAAGTGCTTTTACTACTTCGGTATTAAGTAAATTAATTACACATCGAATAATTTACTTACCCTTTTAGTAAATTTACTCGAAGTTTTAGTAATTTACATTTTTTTTTCAGTTTGATAGATGGATGTGTGGAAAGAAGGATAAAAAAAAGGGAATAGAAGCCCTTGTCATTTATGAAGAAATGGGAGCAGCTCGCATAGTGAACGTGAAGAATTTTTGTGGGCGCAAGAACTCGTCACTAGTGGAGGAGGAAGAAAACGCACGATGGCAACGGATTTACATAAATGAGTATTTTATCATGTCAAATCCTAATAGGTGATTAATGGGTTTTATCCATAGGTTATGGAAAGTGTTTATGGATTTGAGGTTAAAACCCTATAGAGTTGGGAAGGGTCTAGGATTTTATCATGAAACCCGTCCTTAGCCCGTTAAGCGTAAATTTACTAAATTATCCTCTATATTACTCATATTTACAAAATAACCAATGTTATTTTCTTTTGTTTCTCTTTATTTTAGTTCTAATTTCTAGTATTTGTAATACTTATTTAGTGTTATGAACTTGAAAGTGTTGTTGTTTATTATTTTTGAATATATTATGAACTGATAAGTATTGTGGTTTGTTTTCTTTCGTACAATTATTTGCCTGGAATTTATATTTTGTATTTGAATACTATTTGTTATATTAGACCAATTTCTCTGAATCAGAATTTTTTTTTCACAAACTTATTAATTGGCGAAATGGGGCCCTAGTGGATTTCCGTTAAATTAGTGTGAAGGGTTTGAGAATTTTTCTTTAAATTTTAACGGACTTAGAAATGGTTTAGAATTGACTTTTCTTAATAGGTATGAATATAGGATGAATATAAGAGTCTTATTATTATTATTTTTTTCTCCAGCGACTTTTGTTTAGAAGAGAAGGTTGCATTGTTATCAGAACCAAACCGGAGCGGCCGTTTCGACCGGTCGGGCCGAGACCCAGCATCATGACCAGTCCGATTCCACACGATATGCACAATTGAGGATATGCACAATTGAACCGTTGAACCCACAGAACTGGCCTATTTGAATCTAAAAATCCATTACACTGGTCGGTCCATGGGTTCAATGGTTGAACAAATATGTAACAAAAATGATTGATGATGGAAGGTTTTGAACCTTCAACCTCTCCCTCTACGTGCACACCCACTAACCAACTAGGCAACAATTGCTTGATGCTTTATTTCTTCCTCAATTACTTTTGTTCCCTAGATATTATGCATTGTTAATGAATTTAGATAGATATTATGCATTTAATTATCATTAATACTACTTTAAATAATAAAATATTATGATTAATTAAATCTACGGTCCGACCCATCGAACCTCCGATTGAATCCATAAACCCATGAATCCATACCCTATCCGGTTCGATGTTCGGTCCGGTTCTGATAACACTGAAAGGTTGTCCTTATTTTTCATTAAAATATTTCAATTGTATAGATTTTTCTCAATCAATCAAAAGATCCAGATTTCACATGTACCGTACATTCAATTTTTAATTGATTCCACTGTAGATCCTCGTGGGGGTAGCAATGTGTGTCGTGTCGTGTTTAAACTGGTTGTGTCTAAATGAATTCGTGTTAGAAAACTCTAAACCCGAACATGAACACGTTTAATAAAATGTTAAGATTTTCAAATACGAACACGACACGTTTAATTACAGATTGATACAGACACGACACATCTAACCCGTTTAACTAAGCGTGTTTAAATGTATATGTATACTTATGTACAAGATATGACATTATTACTTTTAAACAGATATTATACGTATATGATATGACACTATTAACTTTAATTACACATTACTACATAATTGACATGATAAAAACACCATAAACGGGTAATTTATATAAACAAATTTAGGTGATTACTTTCATCTATAAATTGATACAATATGTGAAATAAATTCATTAACACGATAACACGTAATATAAACTGATCTAATCGTATCTAAATGGGTTATAAGAGTTGAACTTGTTTAAACACGATTATTTATCTTGTCTAAATGGATTTGACATGTTTAGACACGAAACATATTTAGCCTTAATCCAATCCGCTTAACTCCGTGTCGTATTCATGTCATATTATCTTGCCATGCAAATACTGTGGCTCTAGATCTTCCGAAGGAGAAACCATTTCTTGTTTAATATAATATAATATGACACTTCTCAGCAGGAACGGCTAATGGGTCCACGGAAAGTGGTAAAGCGTAAGCCTTGGGAAGCAAGGACTGGGCTTCGTGGAGAAGCTCTACTCCAATTTTTTTTAATGATTCCCAATTTTTGGTTAAATATTCCAGCAAAAATAAAGTATAGAAGTAATTTTGACTGCCTTTTTTTTTTCATTAGAATGAGGCTAGTTAGTCTAGAACTCAAAAAGTGAAATAAAAGAACATAGAGAATTCCACCAAAGCTCGGAACGTCTTGATAATAAGTTGAAGCGATGCTATTGCACTAAATTAATAAATTTCCTTTCTAAATTATTTGACTGCACTTATCATTCTAATATGGGTTTTGTTTTGCACCGAAAGAAAAGGGTTTTCTTAACCCATAAATAATGGTTTTTGCTAGTACAACAACTTCATTTTTCCAAATGAAGTGTTAATTTTTTTTTTCGGATTACAAGGAAGGCCCATGGGTCTGATACAAAAATAAATTTTTACTTTGACGAGAGGTTGTGATGGATCAAGAGGTTTTAAGTGCATAAAGAAAAAAAAGAGGTTCTAAGTGCTATTCTCCACGGTAGTACTTTCTTACTCATTTGCCCTTGCTAGGATGATGTTATACTAATTCATTTTCTACCCGTGCTGTTTTATTAGTTATTTATTATTTATATTTCATTGTACTAGGCCTTAGGCCTCCCATATAACAAAAATATAAAAAAATGAAGGATGTACGGAATCATTTACAATTATCCATTTCGAGTAAAAGATGTTATACTAATTTGAGTACAAGTTGGATACATCGCAGACAGGTCTATCCGGTAGGAGTCCCATAAATTCGATTACATAAACTCGATCCATAAAACTTACAGAATTTACAGATATGCAACTCTAGGTGTCAAATTAGAGATAAATGATAATTCTTTTGTATATTTCACAATAATATAAATTATTTAAACACTTAAAATTCCAAATCGACAAAAGTTCAAGTCCATGAAATTCGACTCGACGTCAGTTGAGCTTTCACGTAACCGAAATCAATGAGAATAAGACATTAAGGAAATTAGGAGAAGACTCGTAAAGGACCAAGCTGAACTGAAAAAGAAAGAATTAGGGAATTATGTAACTATATCTTGAGTTTTATTATAAAATTTTATTTGCGCTAATAGGCTTTACTTTATATCTGGCCATGAATTTTTTATTTTATTTTTTCTCTCACTATGATTGACCCCCAGAATTTTCCGAATCTAAAAAATTGATTCGAAAGGCAACCGAGTTTACTTCCACTAGAGTTTGAATCGAGTCTATTCGTTCTCATCCCATGAATCCTTAATTTCGTAAGATTTTAAGAATTAACCTTTTTTTTTGTGTATTTTGATATTCGAAAACATAATGTGCCCAGACTAATCTAGTGGAGTTAGGTTGGCCTACTAAGGGATAAATTCCTCTCGCAGTATGAATTTTTTTCATTCACAAGACTCGAATCTAATACCTTATTTAAGACGAACAAGTTGCGAACCAACTAAAGAACTGACTTTAGAGTATGATAATGATGACTGTGAGTATTAGGTAATAAATAATGAATCACCCAGCTATCTGATAATGTTAATCTTTTAGGACAAATGTTGCACTGATGATATAAAAATGTTAGGTTGGATGCAAGTGCCTTGCTATTGAGTTTATGTTCAATGCAGACACTTCTCGCAAACGGGATGCCCTTCTCAAGAAAGGGAAACATTCCAAATTGACTAGTTTGACCAAACTCTGATCACTATAAAATTGCTACAAATGTGACTTGAATGATTGTCCCATGCATACCCACACCATATCTCTGCCTCTCCCAAACCAAGCTTGAAGAATGGAAGTTCCGCATATCCCAGGATTAGATTTTGACCCATCTAGCATCCAGCTGCTGAATCATTACTTGAAGCAGAGGAATTTGGACTACTTCCACTCCGGGGATCCCAGTTATTCGACGAATTGTCATCTGATCCCGGATATCGAGCTCTACAACTGGGATCCCGAGGAACTTCCTGGCCAGTACTATAGTAGGTCCACTCTCTTATGTGCATTTTACATTTGAAACATATACATCTATTATATTCGAAAAGATATTAAAAGATAGGCTTGCAGGTGTGTAGAATTTTGAATTGACCTTTCCATTCCAGTATGTGTAGGGCTGGCGGATGCGAGGTCTAATGGAAGGCAGTGGTTTTTCTTCTGTCTTCGAAAAGTGAAGTACCGTAACAGCAGCCGGTCCGAGAGGACTGTTCAAAATGTTGGTTATTGGAATATCACTAGTTCAGACAAGAAAGTGAAGAGCGAAGATACTGGCGAAGAGATAGGCAAGAAGAAGACATTGACTTTCTACCGAGGGCGTATTCCTAGCGGGATCAAGACCAACTGGGGAATGCATGAATACTACCTAAATCCATCGTATCTCGGCTACAACATTGAAGAGGTACGTACTTCTATTTATCCATGTATAATGAATTCACATCAAATCACCATAACACTAGGTATTTGCATTAATCTAAACAAATGAATAATACACTCATCGATGTCCCTTACACATTCTGCAGATGCCGTTTGTTGTCTGTCATGTGTTTAAGAGAAGTGGCAGAAGGGGTGACGATAATGTCGAATCAGCAAGTCATGCAAATGATGATTCCGGCGGTCCTGCCTCATCTGAAAGCCATGCGCCTACTCACGAAGCTGCTTCAAATGAGGTGATATATGTATAGCTTAGTTCTCTTCATTTGGCGGGCTGCAGTACTTAAACCGCCTACTTTGGTAATTCTACAAAGTTGTTTTTCAGAACTTCAGCCGAGAAATAGGACTAAAGCAATCCATCGAACTAAAACTCACACTTGATTGCAAGGTTCTATGTAACTTTTGCTTGTCACTCCTTTAAATAAATTGCTCATGTAGTTCGAAAACATACAGTTCATAGAAGGATCACAAATCCGATATCCTTGAATGATTACGGAGGGTTATATGATCTATATTTTATTGCAAACTAAATCAATTAATTCTCTCAATATGTGTAGGAGCTGGGAATGTGGCAATCACTCTCTGATATTCAGCAACTTTCTCACGACATCCCGGACTACAGTACCGGATTCACTGGAGGGGCCGGTTATCACTCTTACACCAACAGTGATGGGCTCTTTGATGGCTATCGCTCTAACAATTACTATGCATCTCCTGATGAAACTTACGACCACCAACAGTACCAAGGTGACTGGAACTCCCACAACCACTACTAGAAAATCATCATACTGTTTCGGTCTTTTTATTCAAGTCGGATTGTCAGTTTGTCTGATCATGGACGTGGTCCATGGATGTAGTGTCTAATATTATTGTAAGGCGTGTGTTCTCGGTGTCAGTTACGAAAGAAATTGCATTTGGGGTGCTGTTTCTGTATACTTTTAATTTACTCGGTGAGTTGGGATTTTCTCTCATTATGTCTGTCCTAAATTATTAAGTCAATGCGAGACTCTTACATATTATCTAGTACTGTCTTATTATTTTTTTTTTCAAGATTAACTTGTTGACTGCTGAGGTTGTGGAATCATTTGGGAATTGATCTCCTTCTCTCTTTATGAAAAAACCAATAATGCTGTAAATTGACATGCACCATTATATGTATGCAATCAAGAAAAATCAAAACTGATTTCAAGGGATGATCCAAGTTTAATGACTTGAACCTACAGCCTTGATTCATTTTCTATCACATGCCATCAATTATTCATTTTTCCCTGTCACGTTGACCGATAAATTTGTTCATGTGATCAATTGCTTGAAATATTACGAGATTACCTAATCGAAGAGATGAGGAGTGTAGCAACACTATGCAATTAGTCCAATCACTCTACAAGGTTAATGACTTTTGGCCTGTAAAAAAGTATCAGTCCGATTACTTACAAGGGTATCAAGACTTTGTCATGCTTCTTATTGGCTCGAGAGTTTCCATATCGTATCAATTATAAGATATGGTGTACAATGTTGCAAGCCCTCCAAATTGGTGTAGACCAAGCAGAGTGTTAATTAATCGAAAAATAGTATGTGTATGTTTAATCGAAAAACTAATTATTGTATAATAAGCCTTTTAATGCGTTATAGACACAAGAAAACCAAGTATAAATCAAAGAGACACCCGACAAGAAACACTAGTATTTCATCATACATTTGATCAACTATACAAAGAGCTAGATATATAATTAAAGAGAACTATACAACTAGTCCTGTAAGTTGCGGTTACTTTTTTTGTTTATGTCATTTTTAAAATTCTTTTCTCGTTTACATCTTATCGAATATTTTTATTAGAGAAAATATTCATTTTGGTCCTCAACCTTGAGAGAATGAGTCAGGCTGAGCGTTTGGGCCGTCGGAAGTTTTAGCAAGGGCAGTGACGGTCCGCAATGGGAGCACTAGTCCTCGAACTTCCGAGCAAAGAAACGGTAAAATGTACGAAAAAACAAAGGCAATCGTGGCTTGACAATTGATAGCCACCAACCACGTTTGTGAGGTTGTCCGCGACACACTAAGCAAGGACGTGGTGACCCTTGATGCAAGTATTGTCGCAAAGTGCAATGGCGATTGCAAAGAGAGATGTTGACATAAGGTGACCTTCCTTATAGTGGTGGTGTTCGATGTCGAGCCCTACTGTCGCCTCTCTCCCTCTCAAGTTACCATTCTCCTTTTAACAGTTAGTACTGCCCGGATTGAGGTTACTATGCCTCGAGTTTCAAGTAGGTTCACAAGTATCACGTTGTTATGTTAATTGTATTGATTTATTTTTATAATTTATAAAAAAATAATTTTTATTTCAAGATACGTTGTGTCGGTATTCTTTCCAAAAATTGAGAGATAGAACTATGAGGAACAAGAAGTTCAATAACATGGCAAAATTAAACCCCAAAAAAAAGGATTAGTATAAAATAAATAGTAATAAAAGGTTGAGAACTAAAATTAAAATTTTTCATGATAATTATTTTGATTAAAGAATCTAAATAGAAAAGTTGTCAACGGTATTGGATGAAATCGAACCAAGAAAAAGGAAAGGAATAAAACAAAAAAGTATTCAAAAGCATTGAATATAAGTGATATAAAAAAACAGGAAAAGGACTAAAATAAAAAAGTAATCAAACATGGAGGACTAATCGTGCAGTTTTCCCCATACTTAATTGATAATCATCTGACATCCCGATTACAAATAACGTAAAAAGCCATGTAACCAAGTATAAAAAAAAACCAAGCCATGTAGCCCAGGAAAAGAAAAACCCTTAAAAAGCCCTTTAATAACAAATGAAATGGGAAGAATAAAATTAAAGAACCTCATGCAACTGATGCCTTGCCATTCATGCTGAATCTTTTACTAATTAATCAAAGCCGGAGACACTTCATGAGCAAGGGAAAGAACTTCACAAGGAAGGAAGAAGGAGACGCACTTCTCATACAAGGGCTGGGGATAAAGATTCCAAGAAATCAAAAGTTTTGACCTCTGAAATTTTCCCACTAAACACATCAAGCCTTCTCCAATAAAACTACAACCCTCTTTTTTCAGTCATAAGAGAAGTCTATAGGACTAATAAAATAAACAAGAATAAAAGGGCACATAAGTCATGCTGGTAATGATCGAACCTTGGTCCTCTTGATTCCGAGTTGGCGTTTTGTGCCATTATAGTAAGACTCTTTTCTCAAACTTGAGTCAATTTAGCTTCTATCTTTGTTTCAATATTTCATTAGGTTGTCGAAATTTTGTGTAGTTTTTTGCTAATAAAACTTTAACGGGAAGGCATCACATGTCTTCTTTGCATCTCCGGAAAGAGAATTCTATCGTAACAGTAGTTGTTTTGAAGGACCAGTGCGAAAATGAAAATCACCAACGGCATTCCTGTTTTTATTTATTTAGGAAGTAAAAGAGAAGCTGGTGGGTGATGCAATTTGGATAGGCAGTAGAAGGTATCGACTTTCTATGGACAGTAGTCTTCCAAATGGGACGAAGGACTATTTGGGTGTGACATCAATATATATTGAATCTTGTCACGGCTATAATGTTGGATAAGTAATTAAAATCATCTTGCAATGGTAGGCTTGGCCCTTGCTGTTATTGTTTATTAATCATTCCCTTTTTTCGATTAATAACCCACAGAAAAATTGCTTCTTTCTAGGAAGTTCACTATCCCTTCTAGGTGGAATGCTGAGAAAAGGACTGAAATGGACTAATATCACCTCAAATCCTATCCAAATATATTTCATATTAATACTTTCAAGAAAACTAAACATCACGGTGATGTATGTGAAAGGTGATTAATATCCTTTTTTTTTTTTTAACTTTCAAACAGAAAAGGTGCGGAAATTCAATCATTTAACCTTTTACGACAAACGTTTGCAGCTGATGACGTCAAAATTCTACATTGGATGCCATTGCCTTGCGGTTGAGTTTATGAGTTCAATGATACTCTCACAAACGGGAAGAACTTCTCAAACAAGGTAAACTTTCCAAATTGACCAGTTTGACCACACACCCATCACTATAAAATTGCTACGAATATGACTTGAATGATTGTCCCATACCCACCGTAGCTCAGCCTCTCACAAACCAATCTTGAACCTTTGTAATCCTCACCACTTTGTTTGTGGAAATTTCCTTTGTTTTTCAACGCAAAATTATACTTGCAGAGTTTAAGGAAACATGGACGTTCCACATATCCCTGGATTAGATTTTGATCCATCTAGCATCCAACTTCTGGCTCATTACTTGAAGCAGAGGATTTTGGACCACTTCCATTCCGGAGATCCCAATTATTCGACGAATCATCACCTGATCCCGGACATCGAGCTCTATAATTGGGATCCCGAGGAACTGCCTCGCCAGTACGATAGTAGGTCCACTCTCCTATGTGCATTTTACATTTGAAATATACATGCATCTATTATATTTGAAAAGATATTAAAAGAGGCTTGCAGGTGTGTCGAGTATTAAATTGACCCTTTTTCATCCCTGTATTGTAGGGTTAGCGGAGGCGAGGTCTAATGGAAGGCAGTGGTTCTTCTTCTGTCTCCGAAAAGAAAAGTACCGTAACAACAATCGGTCTAAGAGGATCGTTCCAAATGCTGGTTATTGGAAGATCACTAGTTCAGACAAGAAAGTGAAGAGCAAAGATACTGGCGAAGAGATAGGTAAGAAGAAGGCATTGACTTTCTACCAAGGGCGTAGTTCCAGTGGGATCACGACCAATTGGGGAATGCATGAATACTACCTGAATCCATCGTATCTCGGCTACAACATTGAAGATGTACGTACTTCTATTTATCCATATATAATGAATTGATATCATATCACCATAACACTGTATTTTCGTTAATTTAAACAAATGAATGCATGTTCATCGATGTCCCTTACACATTCTGCAGATGCCCTTTGTTGTCTGTCATGTGTTTAAAAGAAATGGCAGAAGGGGTGGTGATGATGTCGAATCAGCAAGTTATGCAAACGATGATTCTGGCCACCCTGCCACATCTGAAAGCCGTGCACCTACCCAAGAAGCTGCTCCAAACGAGGTAATATATGGGTAGCTTAGTTCTCTTCATTTGGCGATGTGCAATGCTTCTAATTTCGTATATCAATTGCATCAGTCTTACAAAATAGACCCGATCACAATCGAATACTGCTAAACTTCTATCCCTGCTAACATACATCTCAGTTCTCCAGTAAATCGAGCTTGTTTTACCTCCACGCTAATAATCAGATGATAGAAAGTAAAGAGTTAAGTTGTAATGCTGCGTTTGGTTTCAAAGTAGAATTTTAAAATCAGATTTTGATTTTGAAAAAGAGTGGTATAAATGGTTATATATGGGGCCCACCCTTTGACTTTGTATGAATTATTTTGTTTTATTATAGGTAGAATTAAGTTAAAGTGTGATTTTAAAATCACACTTTGAAATCAAACAAGCCTGAGTGGATCTAACGTCTCCACTCACTTGCTGGGATTATTGGTGATCTACATTACATGGGGTTGGAAAATGAAGATATTGTATTCATCGGGGAGAAAAAAAGACATTGTTACTTAATGTAAGTTAGGGAACTTTTTCTTCAAGTACTTAAACCGCACAGTTGTAATTCTACAAATGTTGTTTTCGCTCCTTCAGCCGAGAAATAGAATGAAAGCAATGCACACCACTAAAAGTCGCCCTTGACTTGGAGGTGTTAGGTAACTTTTCGTGTCACTCCTCTAAGTAAATTACTGATGTAGTTCGGAAACATAGAGTTCGTAGAAGGATCACAAATATGATATCCTTAATAGGCCTCATGAGGGTATGATCTATATCTTATTGCAATCTAAATCAATTCATTCTCTCAATATGTGAAGGAGTAAGGAATGTGGCAATCACTCTCTGATATTAAGCAACTTTCTCACGACTTGCCGGACTACAGTGTTCGGTTCAGTGGAGGGGCCGAATATCACTCTTACACCTACAATGAAAGGGTCTTTGATGGCTATGGGGCTCTAATGATTGCTATGTATCTCTGATGAAACCTATTACCGCCAGCAATACCAAGGTTGCTCGATCTCTCCCTACCACTACTAGAAAATTGTCATTAGTGCTCAGTCTTTTTATTCGAGTCGGGTTGTCAGTTCATCTGATCATGGACGAAGTTCCATGGATTACTGTCTGACTCTAATATTATTGTAAGATTGGTTCTTTTGTTGCTATTTGGTAAAAGGCATTGGCTTATGAGTATGCTGTTTCTCTCCCTATAATTTACTTAAGCTTTGTCTTATTATGCTGTCCTTATCGTAAATAATGAAGTCCATGACAATTAATATTATTGTTTAGGTAATAAGGGAGACATATAAATCTAGTATAATAAAAGAAAATAAAGTTAAATAAAGAAATACTTTAGCCCTACTGGTGAGAATCGAATCCAAGGCCTCTTAGTTTCGAGCAGCGCCTTGTGCCACTACAGTAAGACTCATTTCTCGATAATTAATATTCTTTATTTTTGTAAGATTGGTTTTTTTGGGTTACCTTACTGAGGTTAAGAATCATTTGCGAATTGATGTCCTTCTCTCTTTATAGAAACACCAATAACGCTTCAAATCGACATGCTTTATTATATGTATGCTATGAAAAAAAACAAATATTATACCTTGTAAAATGCCGTTTGCTCTAAGAATGATAGTTTAGTGTAATGGCGCATGCTCTCAGTAGTCAACCGAGAGATTGTAGGGTTCGATCCTCGTGATAGGACTTCTCGTGTCACTTTATTAATTATTAAGATCTATATTTTAGTATTAGGCTCATGAACATCATTTATAATAATAAAATTTTTTTTGCAACCCCACCTTTGAGTTTAGTGGCAAAGTGCACTTTGATCTTTAAAATTTTACACTATATACCACCCGAACTTTTTAAAAAGAAGCAAAGTGCGTCATGAGTTACTTTTTTGGCCAAAAAATTAATTTATTGTCGATTTGCTAGCTTATCCGACACGAGGCCCTCCTCAGGCGGATTCCTCCTTTTGCTCCTCAGCCTACGGGATATTAGCAGCCATTTCCAGCTGTTGCTCTCCTCCCAAAGGCAGGTTCTTACACGTTACTCACCCGTTCACCACTGAAAGCACCACTTCCCGTCCGACTTGCATGTGTTAAGCATGCTGCATTCATCCTAAGCCAGGATTTTAATTTCATATTTAAAAAATAATTTTAAAAAATGAAAATCAAAAGAAGAAAAAATGCACCAATCTTGAACGTAAGAAAAGGGAGAGAGAGAAGGGGGCGGTGGTGGACGGCTGCCCGCCCACTACCCAACGACTAGCATCCCAAGGAGGTCACCGGTGGTCTGAGAGTCTTCTGGTGGGGTCCTTGGGCAGTGGTGGTCAGGCATCCACCAACGCCCCCTTCTCTCCGTCCCCTTCCCACTCTCTCTTTTGTTCTTTAGTGTTTTTTTTTTTTTTCAATTTTTGTTTTTTAACATTATTTTCTAGAATCTAACACTAACGAATTAATAATAAATTAAC
The DNA here is from genome assembly GCF_007655135.1 of Punica granatum. Classification (NCBI taxonomy): domain Eukaryota; kingdom Viridiplantae; phylum Streptophyta; class Magnoliopsida; order Myrtales; family Lythraceae; genus Punica; species Punica granatum. The sequence goes on along the minus strand of NW_022204354.1, from coordinate 49,135 downwards.
TTGATGGGCTGGGATTTTGCTTGATCGAGTTCGTCATAGTTCGATGCATGGTGCTGATGGGTTAGTGCGTATCCGTGAAATATGTTCAAGGAAGGAGATGACTTTATCAATTTTGCTTTCAAAGTATTGTTTTTGCTGTCTCATTAACTGCCTCAAACGGTATGGTGATAAGATGGGAGGCTTGATCGGGTGGATGGGAATGTCGTAATGGGCTGCTGTGTTTATTTGAGATATTTGATGGAGTCGTCGAGTGGCAAGGCCTGTCGAAGCCCCCAAAATAAAATCGGTTTCCCCAAAACTTTTAGTAAGAAAATGGTGAGAGCCGAGTCGAAATCCCCAATGAGGCTAAGGGATTCTCTAAACTAATGAGCTAGCAAAAAGTAATGAAAGGGGAATTTTGATAATTAAGAAATTAAATTGTAGCAAAAACAATCTAAAAGTGCAAGGGAGAGTGAGTAATCAATAACCGGGAGACGTATGACTTGAGTTCGAAAACCACCTAGCGTTTGGTTAATCATAGAAGCATCATAATGTAAATTTCAGCAGCTAAGAGTTGAGTTCCTGCGACCGCAAGGAATCAACTAGCATCTAAATTCTAACTAGTCAAGACACCGTCTAACTAGTAAGTTCATCAACCAGTTAACAAGGTATCGACCGATTCCCTAATTAACTAAGCAATGGCTTTAAGCACAAGGATGCCTTAACCCAAGCGATTAATCAATTCATCAATTAATTGACTCGTCCTATCATTCTCTAACCAATTAGGGCAGTAACTACCATTCGTTCCTAATTAGTCTTGCTTCGAATCGATTTCTACAAACACCATAGTAGTCGTTGATAAGCTAACTTACAAATATCCTATTCACGACCGTGAGAGAATACTTGTAATGATAATATTCAAGAATGAATAAGTGCTGAAATCGAAATATTAAAACCTGCTCCTCACAACCAAACCGTGAGGTTTGCGTTCTCAAGTCAAATGAAAAGAATTAGCCACACATGGCTATGCAGGAATCCATGAAACTGACGATCGTTGGAAGAACACTCCGTAGCCGCCGACCTCCTTTTCCAGTTTCTCCTCTCCAAAAACTTAAAACCCTAAACCTAGATGATCCTTAGGTTTTTATATCTCCCACAAAAATAGAAAACAAATAATGAACCTATCTTTAAAGATTTCCTAAAAACTTCCATTGTAATTAAAGGAGAATCTTTGGATTTGCAAATAAATCGGGGATTGATTTTGAACTCCCTCTCGAATCGGTCGTGCAGTCTAGTGCACAACTGATCTGAAGTCCTTGTATCCTTGCAAGTTCCATCTTGACACTTCAATGGTCTACAATTCATCCCGAACATGCATCAAATTGCCTCAAACTCTTTTCTCGCACAAGTTTTCCTAGAAACCGTTATCCAAGCATCAGATACCATGAAAACAACATAAAACCAAGTCTAAATTGTACCCATTTCATGGACAAATCCTCCCTTATCAAATTCCCCCACACTTAAACATTGCTCGTCCTCAAGCAAGACACCAAAGAAAAATCTAGTTCCCCAATATTAACAGGATGATACATACCCAAATGAGTGTACAACTAATTCATTTGAGAGCACAAAATTTTATAAACGAACTTCCCTCTTACTCAAGGAAACGTCGCCTAACATGTTGACACAGTAAATCCTCAGCAGGAATGTGTATGCGCTCTCTCTCAATTGTTTAGGCTATGTGTTTGTCACTCAAATCCAATTTCATGAGAATGCACTACCATAATCTTGCTTTTACATCTCATCTCCACTATAAATAAATTGCAAGGCATGAATCTGAAGGACTTTTTCCAGGCTGTAATGTAGCTTGGACAAAAAGATGTGGAAATATTCGGGTTCACACAAGCACAAGAGAACCATAAGAAAAGCAGAGCATTTAGACCACTAGAACACAATTCAAACAAATAAACACCTTTCTCCTTATATTCCAGATCCCATGATGATGTGCAATTGATACCGACATGGATGAGCACTTTTTTTCTTCTTTCTTTTGTTCCTTTTCAATTGCAGCCTTTCTTTCTTCTTCTTCTTCTTTCTTTTGTTTTTCTTTTACAGCCCTTCTGTCTTTTTTTCTTTTTTTTGAATTTTTTTGAATAAATAACCTCATCCCATTGTTCCCGCACAAGAAATATACACCACTCATTTCCTCCATTCATCTAAGCTAAATGCTCGACTTTCCTTATGATCATGAGGAAAAAGGGAACATGGTGTATCTAAAAAAACGTCTTGTGCATAGTTTGGGATAATGCAATATGGATGAAGAAAGGAAAGGCTCACGTCATCAAGGCTCAAAGGGGGTCACTAAGGGAATAAACATGATGGGTAGGTTGTTTGGCTCAATCGATAATCTTATACCTTCATCATTTCCATGCTTGCAATTAAACAAATTTCAATAAAATTCCAAGCAAGTTCTAGAGTACTTAATTATGAAATGACACACTCAAGAAAAAATTGATTGATAGGGAGGTGTATCAATCATAGGCCCAAGACCTCACACAGGTGTTTATTGATCTACTGTATTAACACGCTTCGGTACTGAGATTCACAACTCGAGCTATGGGCTAATTCCCTTAGGCAATTCATCTCTTACATGACTTAGCTAACCTCACTCAAACATGTATAATCATGCCAATCATATGGGGGTTCCTATCATGCAAATGTCATGAGTATGCAACTATCTAAAATGCAACATGTGAATGTCAATGAGATGTAAGTGATATGCACATAGAATAAAAACAATTCCCCTACACTTAAGACTCACATGGTCCTCCATGTGGGCAACACAACACAACATGCAAGATGCAAACACAAACTATAAAACAGAATGAGAGATACAAAGTAAAAGAGAGAGGAACGAGACTCCCCTACGACTAGTGGGGCTGTGGTGACGGTGATGGGGATGGTCATGATGAGCTAGGATGCATTCCAACATCCGACCTTGGCGCCTTTGTTCTTTCTCGTAGCAGTCCAGGTGCGGCTTATGCTGGATCGCCATGGGTAGCTGGAGAGTTAGGTGTAGTAGTTTGATGTTGTGGCAGTGGTGAGGAGGTAGCAAGTGGACTGTGTTCCTAGAGAACCGGATGAGACTCGCTCAGTGCAATGTGTCCGCGTAAATAAAATAAAATAAAATAAAATAAGGAAAACTAAAATAAAATGGAAAATTCAAGATTGGGTTGCCTCCCAATTAGCACTAGTTAAATGTCGTTAGCTCGACGGTGCCGTTGACCTGCTAATCCATGTAGATGGGGTGCGATAAACGCACTTCTTCCAATAGAGACACTGCAAAATTCTCGACGAAAGGTTTCAACCGATGTCCATTCACATTGAAAATTTGGTTCGTCTCCAAGTTTTGAATTTCAATAACCCCATTAGATAACACATTATAAACCACGAAAGGATCTTTCCACCGGGAACGTAACTTACTGGGCATGAGTTTCAATCTCGAATAAAAAAGTAATACCTTTTGGCCAATGGAGAAATCTTTCCGAAAGAGTACCTTATCATGAAGCAATTTAGTGCATTCCTTATACATAGCCGCATTGTCGTATGCCTCAAGGCGGATTTCCTCCAGTTCTTGCAATTGGAATTTTTTTTCCTCACCGGAACGCCTCAAATCCATATTGCATTGTTTGACCTCCCAAAAGGCTCTGTACTCAATTTCAATCGGTAAATGACAAAACTTCCCAAAAAGCAAACGGTACGGTGACAAACCTATTGGAGTTTTATATGCAGTTCTGTAGGCCCAAAGCGCATCATCCAATCTCAAACTCCAATCCTTCCTTGATGGATTGACCGTCTTCTCTAAAATGCTCTTAACTTCCTGGTTGGACACCTCGGCTTGGCCATTGGACTGAGGATGGTACGTGGTGGCTACACGGTGATGGACTCCATACTTCTTCATTAATGCTTCAACGGAGCGATTGCAAAGGTAGGTTCCTTGATTGCTTATGATGGCTCGTGAAATTCCAAACCTGCTGAAGATGTTAGATTTCAAGAATTCTACAACAACTTTAGCATCGTTAGTCCGAGTAGCTTTTGCTTCAACCCATTTGGAGACATAATCAACGGCAAGCAAAACGTAGTTGAAACCAAATGAACTAGGAAAAGGTCCCATGAAATCCATGCCCCAAACATCGAAAACTTCACAAAATAGCATGGGCACTTGAGGCATCTCATTCCTACGAGATATATTCCCCACTCTTTGACACCTTTCACAACCCTTACAAAATCCATGTGCATCACGGAACAACGTTTCCCAATAGAATCCATTATCCAGAATTTTCCTAGCTGTTCTCTTGGGCCCAAAATGCCCACCACATGTATAGGAATGACAATGTGCTAGGATGGAATGAATCTCATTGTTGGGAACACAACGACGTATGACTTGATCGCTACACAACTTCCATAAATATGGTTCTCCCATATGTAATATCTAGAGTCACTACGCAGCTTGTTCCTTTTTGCCTTAGTTAATCTAGGGGGAAATGTACCTGTTACAATGAAGTTTACCAAATCGGCATACCAGGGTTCTTCTCCTTGCACGTGAAAGAGGTGTTCATCTGGGAAGGAGTCGGAGATAAGGAGGGGTTCCTCATCTCGCACAAGTCGGCTCAGGTGGTCTGCCACGGAGTTCTCAGATCCTTTCCTTTCCTTGATCTCTAAGTCAAATTCTTGTAGCAAAAGGATCCCACGAATTAACCGAGGTTTGAACTCTTTCTTGGCTAATAAGAACTTAAGTGCAGCATGATCAGTAAACACAATAATTTTCGATCCCAGCAGATATGATCGAAACTTTTCAAATGCAAATATAATGGCCAAAAGCTCCTTCTCTGTGGTCGAGTAGTTGCGCTGCGCTGCATCCAAGGTTTTGGAGGCATAATAGATCACATGGTTACGTTTATCCATTCGTTGCCCCAAAACAGCTCTGTCAGCACCCCATTTTGGCTCACCATTCCAAACAACGATATCAGCAATGGTCCAAACTATGACTTGAGCAAGAATACAAAAAACGGCTCGGCAAAGCAAGAAATCACTATTCATCCTCAAGTCGGCAAAATTGAGCATATGACATAGGCATATGACAGAAGGACTCCAAGGGTCACCAAAAGGCAACAAAGTGACAAGAGAGCTCAACAATGTCCAAAACCGGCATTTCTAAGGTACCACATGGATAGTTCTATTTTCCGATAGTTCGCTCGACCGTCGGAAGATAACCAATATTGGACTTCAAAAATCCACATCAATGCCAAACTGATGAAAAGTGTCTTTAAACGCATTTCGCAAATTATCTGCTATATACACAACAACTTTCTGTATATAGACAACTTTTTAGTGGAAGTAAAAAAATGCCGGTTTCTCGGAGAAAAGTTAATTCCAAATATCAGATGCGGCCATATCTCACAATCATACAGAGCACGAGCAGTACTTCAGATTGTCTTTTGAAAGCCATACAGACACCCGAATGACTTCCGAGCGACAAAACGAGCATACTCCTCTTCGGAAGAGCATAACCGAAGACTAGTCTGATGGAATAACGGCAAATGAAGTTGACCCTGTATTGCCCCGAAAACTCCAGCAAACAGACGCAATTGGGCAAATCAGACAGTAAAACCCTTCTCGGTTTCTCGAGTAACCTCCGAGGAGCACAAAATGCCATTTTCAGTGGAAAATCCATATCCGGAGGTCCTCTTTGGGGAAACTTGACGTCGGATGCCTACCTTACACAGTGCTAGCTTTCTCAAGGCTCAATGTGTAATCGTCGGAATAAATCACACAATTCATCTATACCCCCCGAGCAGTGTTTTAAGGGTCTCAGATGCACTTTTCATGTCCTTAGAGGCCCAATCTCAACAAACAGAGATTACAGTGATCTCTGGATTGCCCAAGCAACTCAGAAAGCAATCTGAGAAATCCAGTTTCGGCCTCCTAGGACATCTCCGGCTCCATATTTGCGTTACCGGCTTAAGGGTCAAGTGCCCACGTAATTTGACAATTTATGTCAAAATGACCGACGTGGGATGCAGATACAAGATATGCTGTTAGAAGTGGATAACCTCGCTCTGAATGCATAAAAGGAGCAAAACCGGCTTCCGAGCCTCATACAGACATTTGGCAATTTCTCACGGAAAATGCCAATCTTGGACTCATTAAATCCGTTTCCTCGCGTATATCGACAATTCGACGTTCAATTCAAACCACGAACTTCGAATACGCAACCAATCGAGACCCGAGCTTTTTCCCGGTTTTTTCCTCTTTGGCCGTGGGACCCCACGGTTTGCCTAAGGATGGCCGAAATTTGCCAAGCCTTATCCTCTTCCACTCTTGCTCACTCTTAGCCCAAAATATCCAAGGAGTTTGAAGATAACACTCCAACTCTTCTTCGATGCCCATTAATGCTCATTAATGCTTTGATCTCTTCTTCATTAATGCAAATGGAAGAGGATAGGGCTAGATATTTCCCTAATCAAACCACCCCCCCTAAGCATGCCCACTAATGATGCTTTGTTTCACTAATTGTGTCATTAGATTTACCTATAAATTGCCAAAAGTGATTAAGTTAATCACTTCTTTTCTTGCACACTCTCTCCAAGCTCTCTCTCTCAAGAAAAGCTCTCAACACCATCGCCAAAACCAGTAAGCTTCAACACTTCAAAACCAAGAGAGAAAAATCGAAGAAAACACAAAGAAAGCTTTGAGTTTCTTAAGTCGGAAGCCGATGTTCATCATCCCGACTTAAGTTCAAAAATTTTCAAACTCCATGGACCACATGTTTTGGACCCAAGGAGTTCAATTATGAACTTAGATTTTTGGTTTGAAGTCATTTGCTCATCATTTCAGGTTGATTTATTCATTTCGGGCGAAGACCGTGATCTCAGGTGAACAGTACCCGCGCACAGCCGCACGCCTACCAGCTGCGCGCTCCCGCGCGCCCTGCTGTGCACCCGTATGCCCTGCCCGCGCGCCTGACGTCCTTCCGCGCGCCCATCCTTGCCGAACGTGCATCCTTTGCACCCAAGCACTCTTCCAAGCGTTCAACCGAATCACCCGACTCTCGAACACTTCCCCGACTCTTTCCTCGTATCCCGAGGCTAGGTAAAATATTCTCGACTTAGAGGAATTAGGGCTTTTTATATTTTTGCATGGCTATGGAGTGATATGGAGTATATGACATATTCCATATGCAAGTTTATATTTTTATGCATTTTCACATTATGCCATGCATGTTCATCCTTGATTAACGTGCTAACATGTCGGGAAACGTTTGGATCGTCACTCGGAAGACCATCTCGACCCAAAACAAGCAAAAGAGCTCTCGGGTTTGCCTCAAGAAGAGGTGACCAAGGCTTGGCTTGCTTTTCTCGGGCTAAGATCGACCTTCTTAGCCCGATCCAAGCTCAATTCTCGAGTTTTCTCATGTTTTCTTACGTGAATGAAGTCGGAATTGTTTTATTGATTTCGTAAATAACATGTTTGTGAGTGTTCGCATGTTTGAATGTGTTAAACAAATCATGACAATACCGGCTTTTGTCAAAAACGTATAATTTATCGTGTTTGTTGTTTGAGCATGCGAGAAATGATTCAAACAAGACGTGGAAACCTCGTGGAACCTAATATGGGCCATGAGACCTCTCGGCTCTCTCCAATGAGAATTGGCCGAGAGTCTCATGGAGTTATTCGGGTTCCATGAGGCTTCCTCCCGTTTTAAGTCCGTTCTCGGATCCCGTGCAATTTACAAGCTTCTTTACATCAAGAACCTCACATGAAATGTCTTTCAAGCGAAACATGCATGGATTCGAATATCGATGACTTATTTGGGTTCATTCGGTTATAAGGGTATTTTTAGTTATTTCACCAAATTATCCTTGATCCTTGTGAAACCATCTCGGTTATCGAATCACGAATCGTTTTCACAATTAATGCATTCGGCAATAACCTTGAGCATTAATTCCACGAACGGGTTAATCGGGACGCTCACACGATTAATTCATTCAATTTAAACAACTTTGCATGAACTGGACATTAATTTGTAATCGGGACCTCGGCCCATCAACCATCACTTCTTGACCTCTGCTCTCGGATTGCAGCATGACCATCGACCATCATGCTCATCGTCTCCACTTGCCCCCACCTGGACACCATACAAGTACTAAGCTTCATCATCTACTACTCCTTCTCACCATCAACCTTTCTCACATTCTCTCAATCTCTCTCGGCCATCAAAGATCCTGACCAATAAGGGATCACCCCATCAATTGGATGCCATCCTTTTCTTCCTTTGAGGGCTCGACTGGATAGAACAACAAGGAGGAGAGTCGCCTTCGGTCAGAAAAGAAGGAAAGAAGAAAAGAACAACACGAAGCCAGCCCGCAAGCCTCTCCTTGAGCTCCTTGTCGCCAAACATTTGAGCTAAGCCTTCTCCCTTTGTTCATTTCCAGTTCTTTCCACTGTTCCCTCTTTTCTGTGGTGATATCTATCTCTTTTCCTGATCTTCTCCCTTTGCTGATGCCATTGCTTCGCTGCTGCTGCACCTACTCCGTGGTTAAGGTGACGTCGCCCATCTTGCTCGAGGTTCGGTTCGTGGATGGTTCGAGCCTTGCACGACTCTTCCTGTCATAGCTCAAGGAAGGTATAAATTTCAGACTTAGAGGCATGCTTAAGACTCATTTTATCACATGACCTGTTAATTTTGTCATTGATGTTGCATTTTGATCCAAATAGCATGAACCAATTTAATCGTTAAACTCGGACTCTTAAAATCGGGGTGTGTGATTCAAATCGACTTTACCATGGACTTGACTTTTAAAGTATCGGCCTTAAAATTGGTTGTATGAAATGGGAACGAATCTACACCAATTGAATTTCATGTTCACTCGGCCTAAAGCCATAAAACCGACTAAAAACATTAAATCGGCTTAATTGATCATTCGAGCTTAAAAATCAGCAAATCAAATGTTGACGTGATTTTGTATCCCCATAATTCGTGTGTTTGGATGCATTCCTTGTTATTTTAATTAAAACCTCACACGAACCGGTTTAATTATGTAAAGTCGGTTAAAAATTGGACTTATTTCCAAAGCAATCAGGAATTAAAGTTTTTAACGAATGGTCCATCAATGGCCGGCTTCAAGGCTTGGACGTGCAAGCCAAAGCATTCGGCAAATTCTAATTCACTCAATAATTCCACGCACGGGGTAATTGGGAAGTTTCACTTGGCTAAATAAATCACTCAACCTTTTAATGAATTACACAAACCGATCAATAATTTGTAATCGCATCGACGATTCAAGAACTGCTGACCATACATGTGCGCACCCGAATTTTAATCTCGTCGGGGCACGCATTCGCGCGCCTATGCAACGCGGCTTGGGAGTATCCACCTTCCTGGGGACGCGCGACGGACGCACGTGAGAAGGAGTCGCCACTACCTGTTTACGACCCCTAGGTCGAGGGCCGGTGAGTTGCCCGGGTCTAGGGGTATGAGATACACCTAGTATGCTAAGGCAATGGTCTGTACGGAACCTGAAATTCCGAATTCGGGGGTTCTATTATGTGTGGGCCTATATCCTACACGCCCTTTCAGTACTCTAGCCTTCTAGGCTTGCCATTTTATTTATTTATCGCATGATTTAGGGTTGCACTTGATTTGCCCGTTTTGACACCGTAAATTCGAGGAAACACTCCAACCGTCCACTCTCTGATCGGGATTCTTACATAAATAAATGTACAACATAAAACCTTCACATTGCTCTCTCAAATAAAAATACAAATTACAATGACTAAATCCCGATCGGTTCGCATTTGGTCATTATTCCACTCGTGCTCACCGTGTGGTTTGAAAAGACTGAAATTGAAATTAATATGCACGCTCAGTGATTGGGGAATTAGACCCCGTGATCGACGGTTAGGGGCGTTGGACCCCGTGTGAATCGTATCCTAAAGGATCATGCTCGACCCGCAACAAAAACAGAGAAAAACAAACAAAAGCATATGAAAACAGACAAAAATAGATAAAAACATATGAATACAGACAAGTTGTGTTTTAAATACCGTATTTACGTGATTTATCAGGTCATGCACCGGGGTTACTTGGCAAGCGAATTCCTACCCTAAACAGATAAGCAAGGTGATGGAGAGGGCATGTAGTATTCGATGTTATTTTAGTGGACCCGACAAACACAATGTCTGTAATCAAGTCTCGAATGTGTGGGTTATTTTTAAATTATTTTGTACAGCGACGATGTGACTTTTAAAGATTATGACAAAAATGTTTTCGTCTAAAAACCCAAAATCTATCCCATTTTGCCTATTTACCCGTGTTTGATTATGCCGAATGCACAGTTAGTCAAATTTTGCATTTTATGACAGAAGAACTTGTTCTTAAATTATCGACGCGGTTACCGATAATTTATCAATTTATGCACTTTGCTTAAACCCGAGTGATTTATTTAGCCCAATTACACGCCCCTTTCCCCGTACGTGGAATTATTGAGTTTAATTAAAAAATGCTGAATGCTTTAGATTGCGAGTTTCGAGACATCGAGCCAGTCATTGGTGGATCGTCCGACAAAAGCTCTAATTCCTGACTGTCCTGAATTTAAATTCAATTTTTAAACTGAGTTTATATGATTAATCCAAATTCATGCGAGATTTTAATTAAATTATCAAGGAAACATCCAGACACACAAATCACGGGCACACAATCATCGAATTCACTCATCGAACATCGAAAGACCTATCGCATGTTACTAAGATGGAGATTTATACCTGATCCCAAGAGATTCTCAGGATGAGCTAGCTCGAAAGATCCTTGACTACCACGGACCGGGGCGGCCTTCAAGTCGAGACTCAACCTAAGCCTAGGTAAGTCTCCTCGTCGTCTTGGAGTCAATCCATACTTATTCCTTCTCATGACTCCTCATTCCTCGTCTTCTCCTCCCAAGCTTGGGATAACATGCAAAAGCGAGAAAGAAAAACGAGAGGGGGCCGGAAGAATAGCGAATACAAAGCCAGTAAAACTCGAAGGAAGAGTTTTAAGGAGTCTAAGGCATTATGACTTTAGAGCTTATGCATAAAATACAGCCGAGACATACGGGAAAAGAACATCTACGGCCACTAGGCCTCAACACATAAAAGAAGACAAATGAGGGCACGCAATTTCATGAACTTTGTTAAACCCTTCATCTCCACGTGGGTTTTATAACAGACCAAAGAATCCACGATTGCATCTAGACCGCTACCAAACTTATGTATCTTCTATCAAACCACACGTAGTTCAAAAGTTCCAAGAGAAAGGGAATTCCGATCAGATCTAAAATCCGCATTAAACTAGACGAAAAATGGATTTTAAACCCCTCTGTTCAGCCATGAATGACACCCCTAGTATTCCCAAACTATACCTCCATCTTTATATCAAGAAAATAGCACACAAGCACTACTCTGAGCCCTCTTTCTTAGTTAAATGCAGCCTTAATGAATCAGTTATAGCACCAGGGGAAAACAAATTATGATCCCAAAATAAGCTTCCCATCCATTCACATCAAGCAAATATCGTTCTTCCATTATCATGCCCAACTTAGCCTCATGTCGAAAATAGTAGTAATGCATCAATCATTATTTCCATTCAATCCAAAATGATCACGATAACTCAGCTCATATCATAGACTCAACCTCAAGCTAACGAAATCATGTCAAACAAGATTGAAACAACAAAGGAGCCGTAGCATAACCCGGCCACATTGTTAGAGACAACATCAAGTTCAGTAAACCGAGCCAAGACACCATGAATCGATCAAGAAATCATCATATAACTCAGCGTCTTCATCAAGGACAGTTCCTAGCTATCGAGATAAAGCTAAGTCATCATATATAGAACCACAAACCTGCACATGACTAAGCCTATAGCATAAACGTGACTTTAAGTTGTCGAAATCATGTCAAACGAGCTAGCACTCTTTCATCGATTGAGTTTCTCAGAGAAGGGCTGAGCATCAGTGGTATCGACTCGGGGAAGGCAGCAGCAAATGCGAGCAGCTCAGTAGCAGTGGTACAACGGGCAATTGAAGCCCCCGAACAGAAGCAACACAGAAGAATGGTCAACAGCAGCTCACAGCACCAGAAATGCAGCAATAGGATAGCAAGGAGGAGGAACGGGGAGGAGCTGGGCACGCAACCATGGGTTTCTTCTTTCACTGTCAGTATCGAGCTGCCAAGGGAAAAAAATGATCAGATTGATGGAGTGATTGATGAGGAACACAGAGAACCAACGGCTAAGAGAGAGTAGCAGTTGCAGGGAGAGGCAGAAGGTGAGGATTCAGGGTTTATTTTAGAGAGCTGAGGGAAATCCGTGAGAGCCAAGAGAGTGTCCGAGATGAAAGGACAAGAGAGGAAAGAGTTGGAGGCTACTAGGGTTTTTCTTCCCTTTTTTTTTCTCTGAAGCCTTAGGGTTTTTCTTTTTTTCGTTCCCAGCTAAGGGAGAGCAGCTGAGAGTGAGCTGGAGGTTTTCCTCTTTTGGACCAACCGAAAAAAAGAAAAGAAAAGAGAAGAAGAACCAAAAAAAGAAATGAGGGTAGTGGGGAAAAAGGGCAGGAGGGGTAGAGCTATGACTAGTGGTCCATGGGATGACCTGAACATCCGAAATTTTCCTGAATTGCTCATGACACTTTCGGTTTATGTGATAGTTTTTCTTGATCCCTACATGAGCTGGGCACATCCTTGTAAAATTTGAAGATCGTTCGACCTCGGGAAGTTCCCAAAACAATTTTTCTTCGATAGCTGGCCCGAACCGGTAAATTTGGTCCTGATCTGTGAGGAGACCCTTAATTTTGTACTAATCTAGCCAAAAATGCATCTCGTTTTTCTTGATTTTCTGAATCTCCAGTGAATTGGGAATCCAATGCCGTTATCCATGCTCGAAAACGCGAAGAATTGATTTTTTTTTTATGGATTTTCTCCCTCAACTTGAAGAGTCTGTCCCGGTTTAACAGTTTCGGGCATGGTGCGCTCAAAAATTCATAACTCTCTCTCCGTATTGAATATTGGAATGAACGACCCGTTAAATTGCACCTAACTCGATTTCCTAGGTCAGGGATATGGAATTCACCCTTTTAGGTTCAGGATTGACCGTGATATGATGCGTCGAATCCCATGCTTGAGCTGCTGTATTCACTCCTTGGGCACCCCAACTCCCACGAATTTTATCTTTTTGCTCGAAAGGGCTCTCGATGTGATTTTTGCATTGAAATGTCCCCAACTCACCAAACCTTGATCTAAAAATATCGAACTTAGTTCTAGGATCCACGAAGATAGTCGTTCTCACCTAAGAAAATGATACAGAGACGTGATTTCCCCTTTGTCCACTGTATTCGATTCGAATATTGATAATTCGTGCCTTACTCTTCGGGATCAATTGTTTGTGCTGCAAAATTCCATAACTTGCCATCGCCATTTTTTTGTTAGAGTTGTGGAACCCTAGTCGGAAGCCTTGTTGATGTCATATCCTTGAGCCGGTGAACCAAAACGGGGTACTGACAGCTTGCCCCTCTTTGGTTGCATGCTCGATTAGAGGATGTAGCCAAAGATTATGAGAAGCAACCCTTTTTGGTTCCGGCGACTGCTTCGACCTCTTTCCCGATGGCCGCTGGTTCCTCAGCTTTGGATGCGTGGGAAGAAATTAAGCATATGTACCTAAATCTATTGAACAGATGTCGGAATCAGTGAATAGGAGGAGGGAAATCGGACTCAAAGCAATAAGTCGCGAGTTTATGAAAAGTAAAGGCATGGATTTATGGGCCTGTATGGTGTAAGGAAAGTGAGGACACGAGTTTATGGGCCCATGCGGTGCGGGAAAAGTAAAGAGACGGGTTTATGGGACCGTGGGGTACAGGAACAGTAAATACAAGGGTTTATGGGCCTGTGCATTGCAGAAAAAGTGAAGACACGGGTTTATGGGCCCGTGTGGTACAGGAAGAGTGAAGACACGGGTTTATGGGCCCGTGGGGTGCAGGAAAAGTAAAGACACGGGTTTATGGGCCCGTGGGGTGTAGGAACCGTAAAGGCAAGGGTTTACGGGCCCGTGGGTGCCGGAAGAGTAAAGACACGGGTTTATGGGCCCGTGCGGTGCGGGAAGACTCAAGACACGGGTTTATGGGCCCGTGCGTTGCGGGAAAAGTGAAGACATGGGTTTAAGGGCCTGTGGAGTGTCGGAAAAGTAAAGACAAGGATTTATGGGCCCGAGTGGTGCAGGAAGAGTGAAGACACAGGTTTATGGGCCCGTGGAGTGCAGGAACAGTAAAGACACCGGTTTATGGGCCCTTGCGGTGCCGGAACAGTAAAGACACTGGTTTATGGGCTCGTGGGGTGCGGGGAGAGTAAAGACACGGGTTTATGGGCCCGTGGGGTGCAGAAAAAGTAAAGATACGGGTTTATGGGCCCGCGACGATGCAAGGTAGTGGTAGCGAAGTGCATGGAATACAAGAGCAAAGATCAGTGTTAAGGAATAGCGCTGGGCGCTGAAAGGACAGTTCGCTTGACACTAAGTCAAGATCACGCTGGGGTGATGCAGTGGTGATTATGGCTCGCGAATCGTCGTGTGACCCAAGTGCTTGTTTGATGACTGTGTCGTGCATAGCCCCGAGGTCCTTGATTTGTCGATGATCGGTCTCGCGCTGAGGCTGCTGCTTCGTTGAGGATGCCCCGGTCGTGCAATGAGGAACTCGAGCTCTAGGGGGGAGCGCCTACGTATCCCGAGGGGTCAGAGATCAGAGTCCATCGTAGTTCTTGTGTTTGATGTACCTATGATCCTGACATTGTTAGTAAATCATGAGGGTCACTAGTGACGGACGCACGTGAGAATGAGTCGCCACTACCTGTTTACAACCTGAAGGTCGAGGGCTGGCGAGTTGCCCGGGTCTAGGGGTATCGGATACTGCTAGTATGCTAAGGCAATGGTCTGTACAGAACTTGAAATTCCGAATTCGGGGGTTCTATTACGTGTAGGCCTATATCTCACACGCCCTTTCGGTACTCTAACTTGCTAGGCTTGCCATTTTATTTATTTACCGCATGATTTAGGGTTGCACTTGACTCGCTCGTTTTGACATCGTAAATTCGAGGAAAACACTCCGACCGTCTACTCTCTGATCGGGATTCTTACATAAATAAATGTACAACATAAAACCTTCACATTGCTCTCTCAAATAAAAATATAAATTACAATGACTAAATCCCGATCGGTTCGCATTTGGTCATTATTCCACTCGTGCTCACCGTGTGATTTCAAAAGACTGAAATTGAAATTAATATGCGAGCTCAATGATTGGGGAATTAGACCCCGTGATCGACGGTTAGGGGCGTTTGACCCCGTGTGAATCGTATACTAAAGGATTAGGCTCGACCAGCAACAAAAACAGACAAAAACAGACAAAAACATATGAAAACAGACAAAAACAGATAAAAACATGAATACAGACAAGTTGTGTTTTAAATGCCGTGTTTAGGTGATTTATCAGGTTATGCACCGGGGTTACTTGGCGTGCGAATTCCTACTGTAAATAGATAAACAAGGTGATGGAGAGGGCATGTAGCATTCGACGTTATTTTAGTGGACCCGACAAACACGATATCTGTAATCAAGTCTCGAATGTGTGGGTTATTTTTAAATTATTCTGCACAGTTAGTCAAATTTTGCATTTTATGACAGAAGAACTTGTTCTTAAATTATCGACGCGGTTACCGATAATTTATCAATTTATGCATTTTGCTTAAAGCCGAGTGATTTATTTAGCCCAATTACACGTCCCTTTCCCCGTACGTGGAATTATTGAGTTTAATTAAAAAATGCCGAATGCTTTAGTTTGCGAGTTTCGAGCCATCGAGCCAGTCATTGGTGGACTGTCTGACAAAAGCTCTAATTCCTGACTGTCCTGAATTTAAATTCAATTTTTAAACTGAGTTTACATGATTAATCCAAATTCGTGTGAGATTTTAATTAAATTATCAAGGAAACATCCAAACACACAAATCACGGGCACACAATCATGTCAAGCTCATCGAACATCGAAATACCTATCGCATGTTACTAAGATGGAGATTTATACCTGATCCCAAGAGATTCTCAGGATGAGCTAGCTCGAAAGATCCTTGACTACCACGGACCGGGGCGGCCTTCAAGTCGGGACTCAACCTAAGCCTAGGTAAGTCTCCACGTCGTCTTGGAGTCAATCCATACTTATTCCTTCTCATGACTCCTCATTCCTTGTCTTCTCCTCCCAAGCTTGGGATAACATGCAAAAGCAAGAAAGAAAAACGAGAGGGGGTCGGAAGAGTAGCGAATACAAAGCCAGTAAAACTCGAAGGAAGAGTTTCAAGGAGTCTAAGGCATTATGACTTCAGAGCTTATGCATAAAATACAGCCGAGACATATGGGAAAGCAACATCTACGACCACTAGGCCTCAACACATAAAAGAAGACAAATGAGGGCATGCAATTTCATGATCTTTGTTAAACCCTTCATCTCCACATGGGTTTTATAACAGACCAAAGAATCCACGATTCCATCTAGACCGCTACCAAACTTATGTATCTTCTATCAAACCACACGTAGTTCAAAAGTTCCAAGAGAAAGGGAATTCCGATCAGATCTGAAACCCGCATTAAACTAGACGAAAAATGGATTTTAAGCCCCTCTGTTCAGCCATGAATGACACCCCTAGTATTCCCCGAACTATACCTCCATCTTTATATCAAGAAAATAGCACACAAGCACTACTCTGAGCCCTCTTTCTTAGTTAAATGCAGCCTTAATGAATCAGTTATAGCACCAGGGGAAAACAAATTATGATCCCAAAATAAGCTTCCCATCCATTCACATCAAGCAAATATCGTTCTTCCATTATCATGCCCAACTTAGCCTCATGTCGAAAATAGTAGTAATGCATCAATCATTATTTCCATTCAATCCAAAATGATTACGATAACTCAGCTCATATCATAGACTCAACCTCAAGCCCACGAAATCATGTCAAACAAGATTGAAACAACAAAGGAACCGTAGCATAACCCGGCCACATTGTTAGAGACAACATCAAGTTCAGTAAACCGAGCCAAGACACCATGAATCGATCAAGAAATCATCATATAACTCAGCGTCTTCATCAAGGACAGTTCCTAGCTATCGAGATAAAGCTAAGTCATCATATATAGAACCACAAACCTGCACATGACTAAGCCTATAGCATAAACGTGACTTTAAGTTGTCGAAATCATGTCAAACGAGCTAGCACTCTTTCATCGATTGAGTTTCTCAGAGAAGGGTTGAGCATCAGTGGTATCGACTCGGGGAAGGCAGCAGCAAACGCGAGTAGCTCAGTAGCAGCGGTACAACGGGCAGTTGAAGCCCCCGAACAGAAGCAACACAGAAGAATGGGCAACAGCAGCTCACAGCACGGGAAATGATGCAATAGGACAGCAAGGAGGAGGAACGGGGAGGAGCTGGGCACGCAACCATGGGTTCCTTCTTTCACTGTCAATATCGAGCTGCCAAGGGAAAAAAATGATCAGATTGATGGAGTGATTGATGAGGAACACAGAGAACTAACGGCTGAGAGGGAGTAGCAATTGCAGGGAGAGGCAGAAGGTGAGGATGCAGGGTTTATTTTCGAGAGCTGAGGGAAATCCGTGAGAGCTGAGAGAGTGTCCGATATGAAAGGAGAAGAGAGGAAAGAGCTGGAGGCGGCTAGGGTTTTTCTTCCCTTTTTTTTCTTCGGAGCCTTAGGGTTTTTCTTTTTTTTCGTTCCCAGCTAAGGGAGAGTCAGCTGAGAGTGAGCTAGAGTTTTTCCTCTTTTGGACCAATCGAAAAAAAGAAAAGAAAAGAAAAGAGAAGAAGAACCAGAAGAGGAAATGGGGGCAGCAGGGAAAAAGGGCAGGAGGGGCAGAGCATTGACCAGTGGTCCATGGGATGACCTGAACATCCGGAATTTTCCTGAATTTCTCATGAACCTTTCGGTCTATGTGATATTTTTCCTTGATCCCTACATGAGCTGGGCACATCCTTGTAAAATTTGAAGATTGTTCGACCTCGGAAAGTTCCTGAAAAAAATTTTCTTCGATAGCTGGCCCGAACCGGTAAATTTGGTCCTGATCTGTGAGGAGACCCTTAATTCTGTACTAATCTAGCCAAAAATGCATCCCGTTTTTCTTGATTTTCTGAATCTCCAGTGAATTGGGAATCCAATGCCGTTGGCCATGCTCGAAAACGTGAAGAATTGAATTTTTTATGGATTTTCTCCCTCGACTGGTAGAGTCTGTCCCGGTTTAACAGTTTCGGGCATGGTGCGCTCAAAATTTATAACTCTTTCTCCGTATTAAATCTTGGAATGAACGACCCGTCAAATTGCACCTAACTCGATTTCCTAGGTCAATTATATGGAATTCACCCTTTTAGGTTCAGGATTTACCGTGATATGATGCGTCGAATCCCATGCTCGAGCTGCTGTATTCACTGTTTGAGCACCCCAGCTCCCACGAATTTTATCTTTTTGCTCGAAAGGGCTCTCGACGTGATTTTTGCATTGAAATGTCCCCAACTCACCAACCTTGATCTAAAAATATCGAACTTAGTTCTAGGATCCACGAAGATAGTCGTTCTCACCGAAAAAAAAGATACAGAGACGTGATTTCCCCTTTGTCCATTGCCTTTGGTTCGAATATTGATAATTCGTGCCTTACTCTTCGGGATTAATTGTGTGTGCTGCAAAATTCCATAACTTGCCCTCGCCATTTTTTTGTTAGAGTTGTGGAACCTAGTCGGAAGCCTTGTTGATGTCATATCCTAGAGCCGATTGACCTAAATGGGGTGCTGACAATACCCCTTTTAAAACTCACAATTTCAAACGCACCGAAACACGTGACACACGTAGCATGGATATCTAGGGAGTACTCATGTATCTTGGCTCGAGTTTGGGCCCGATTTGAGGTGGCTCAAGTCGGGGTGCACGAGTCCTTTTTATATCACTTTCGGGCAGAGCGACGGGTTTCTCGATTCTTTCGGGGTCCTCACCACCCCCGGTGGATTCGAGGGATTGGTCGACACCGACTACTGACTTTCGATAGTCCATGTCATGTGGTCTCGATTTTTCAAGCACACATATTTTTCGATTCCAGGGCATGACCATCAGTTCTTGATCAACCGACACCCTAAACATTAGGATGGCCGAAACATACTGAGTAAGGAAAGGGGTGGGCGCTTGTCAAGGTACGATTGTCATTCGTTCGCCCTTCTTTTCCTGTCTGTATGTTTCTATCACCCTAATGTAGACTCAGGCGCTTGGGAATTGAGTTAGAGGCATGAGCGGAGACGGCCTGTGAATGGTTGTCCGGTCCCTCATGGGTCATGTGCAGAAATCTTGGCATTCTCGTGGTGTTTCGTGCCTCAATTTCACTAAGTTTGTGCTTTGAGTGGGTCAAAATATGAAAAACGGATTAATCTCAAATTTGATTTAATCAAACACGGGAAAATAGTCAAGTAAAGGTTTAGGTTTCAGGTTTTGAGCTAAAACACACTCTTGTCATAATCTGTAAAAGCCACATTGTCACGATACAGAGTAATTTAAAAGCAACCCACACATTTGAGGTTTGACTACAAACATCATGTATGTTGGGTCCCTTAAAGTACTACCAAATGCTACATACCCTTCCAGGGTGGTCCATGACCAATTCACATCGATTACATCATCCTGTTTGTCTGTTGAGAGTTGGAATTTGCTTGCCAAGTAACCCTAGGTTCATAACCAGGTAAATCACGTAAATCCGACAATAATACACAACTTATCTGTTTTTATATGTCTTTGTCTCTCTGTTTTCTTGCGAGGCGAGCCCGACATTTTAGGATACGTTTCACATGGGGTCCAACGCCCCTAACCATTGATCACGGGGTCCAACGCTTCCACACACCCACATGCGCATAATCCGAGTGCGGAATGGGGTCTAGCATCGAGTCATCCTTTTTGACCCAAGTGATATCCAAGTGGGGGATGACTTGGGTTGAGAGATGTAAAACGAGGTTAGACAATCACCCGAGAGCTCGACCAATCCCACGGATATCTCGAGGACCATTTGGTCCTCTTGGAATCCGCTGGTTCTGTCGGACCTGACCCTCGACTCTCATGAGCCCGCGTCACTTTAATTTCGATTTCGATTTTTCCTAAACACACGGTGAGTCTAAGAGGAATAATGGTCGAATGCGAACTGAGCGGGATCCAATCATTGTAATTTATATTTTTATTTATTTGAGATAACAGTGCAAGGATTTATTTTGTACATTTATTCATGTAAGACTCATGGTCGGTGAGTGAATGGTTCGGGGGTTGAATCAATCAAGCCGATTTACTTACCTAGGGATGAGTAAATCCTATGCTTCACAGTTTCGGTTCTCGCGAGATGTCGATCATCACGGTCTGATTAACCGTTATGCGAGGATAGTGAACCAATTCCTCGATGTACGGGCTTACTCCTCTCTCAAGCTCTTAGTTCGAATTGACTGTTTTCTTCGACTTTATGGTGTCAAAACTGGTAAGACGAGTGTAGCCTAATTATGCGGTAAATAAATAAAAGTGGCAAGCCCTGGGCAAACAGAGTACCGATAGGGCGTGCAGGATATAGGCCCGCACGTAATAGAACCCCCGAATCCTAAATTTCTATTTATGAAGACCAATGCCTTAGCAAACTAGGTGTATCCCATACCCTTGGACTCAGGCAATTCTCCAGTCCTCGACCATCGGGTCGTAAACAGGTAGTAGTGACTCCTTCTCACGCGTGTCCATTATGCGTCCCCACGGGAAAGTGGACACTCCCAAGCTGTGCGATTGATTGCACCCATGCGGGCCCGACGAGAAGAATTTCGGGTTCAGGATATGATGAGAGTCGGGAGAAGGTAAGGTGGCTATGATTAGTGATGGTGGTCGTACGAAGGGAAAGATGGAAGAGCTACTGTCTAATACTTTTCCTTTTGCAAAAGAGAGAGAGGAAGATGAAACTGCTGTGTTTGTGATGTTGATGAAGGAATGAAGAGCATGTTGCCTCCTTTGTTGTCTCGGGAAGCCCGAGAGGAATATGGTGCAGCTTTGAAGCCAGGGAAGAGCTTAGGGAGAAGTTGATGGTTGTCTCTATGTGTTAGTTGTGCTGAGAAGGATAAGGAGAAGCAAGGTGATGGTTGGGCTGTATTGATGGCATGAGGGATAGTGAGGGTGGACTGAGGTGTGGCCAGTTTCATTTTTTTTTTTTCTGTCTGTTCTGCTCTTCCGAGAGATGGAGAGAGACCGTGAGAGAGCAAGTTGAGTTCGAGAAAGTCAGAGAATGAGGCTGAAAAGCTACTACAGAAGATCAGGGATGGTGAAGATGATCGAGCCACAGAGAGCAGAGGTGAGGGAATGATCTTAGATGATCGGGCTGCCAGTTTGCTCTGTGAGGAGAACTGAAAGAAAAAAACCCCGCCCAGTTTGTCTATGTTAGAGCCGAAATAAAGAGAGAGAGAGCTTTAAGGGAAGTCACGAGGGAGAGCAACAGAGGGATGGTGATGGGAGTTGATGGTATTTTGATGGAATCGCAGGGGTCACAGAAGATAGAAATGATGGTGATGGTGGTGATGGAGGGTGGTCTGGGCTTGAGCAGCCAAAAGCGGAGCCGGAAGAAGAAAGCTCGAAAATCCCATCTGTCCCCGTCTCTCTGCCCGAACCAGAGAAGAGAGAGAGAGATCGGTCGGATGATGTTCAAACTTGCAGGTCGGTGCCGAAGTTTTCTGTGGGAGGTTTGCAGAGCAAATTGCTTGATGTATCAGGAAGAAAAAGAAAGAAGAAAAGAAAGAAAAGAAGAAGACATTGAAGAAGATGAAAGATGGCCGACAGTGGGGATACAGGGGTCAGCCACCCTCCACCTTCTTTCCCTTATATATATATATATATATATATATATATATGTATGTATGTATGTATGTATGTATGTATGTACTTGTACGCGCGATCTCAAAATCCGTTGACATTTTCATAATAAAAACTTCGAAATTGAGAAATTCAAGAAATAATGGGCTTCATGAGAATTTCAATTTATATCGACGGAGATCAAATCTCAGTAAAAATCAATATCGAACCTCTGACGCATGTCGATCGTAATTGCTCGATTATTCTTGAATTTCTCGACTTTTTAAACGGATATCCGAAAAATAATTTTCGATTATTGACGCACGTAAGGCCTGAAATTCTCGTCTTTTCAACCGGACACCTGAAAAATAATTTGGGATCACCATTGCATTCAGAAAGATTCATGAATCAATAATATGCAGAAAAATATTTTTTTGGCCTCCAGTTTGGTCCCATATTTTAAAAATCGAACTTGACGCACATAAAGACCAAAAAGTCCAATAGAGTATTTTTCTGAAAATGTAAAATTAGGTTTAAATAAGTTCCCCGAGTTCAAAAGCAGTGAATGTATCAAGGGATAGTTAGAAGCGACTTCTCTATAAATGGGAGATGTGATCGGGTCCTCCTTGATGGTTCCCGAGCGTCGGTAAACCAAAACAGGGTGCTAACAAGTAGGATACTCCAAATTTGGGATCAAAGAGTTTAGAAAATGTGAAAATTCGAAAAAAAAAAACACTGGGGAGTGAAAAAATGCTTACCACTCGAAACGTAAAATTTAAGAAAAACACATTGCATTATCCTAATGTAATTTTTATATGTAGCATTTTTTATACAAAATTTCTGATGTTTTTAAAAATTGGGGAGAAGCGTATTTTTCTAGAAAAGGGCCGACTCGACCAGAATGACCAGATTATTTGGCTCGATGGATTTATCAAATTAGTTATTATCTTGTTCGGATAGAGTTTTAAAAGAGACTAGAGAAAAAGAGGAACTAAAAAACTGTGAAAATTAAAAAAAAGAAATATTTGAAATTTATTTTTAGAGAAAACAAAAGAATTGGCAAGAGGGAAAAAGAGCCCCACTCACCCTTTGGTCTCATTATGGGATTTTAAGGTGCGATTACAAATGGATGCCTGTTGCCATCACTTTTAATGACACATAATCATCCTTTCAGCTATAATAGCAGATCCCTGGCAGGTTTTTTTTTTTTTAATTTTATTTTAAAAAAGGTTTTTTTTGAATATTTTATACCACTTGATATGATTTACTTGGGGTCTTCTACCTATGCCCTAAAGGCATAGGATAAGCAATTATTGATTGCCATATATATATATATATTAGAATCTATAATTAATGATGAAACAACTATATGTTGAAGGACAAATATATCCCTTTAATTAAACTTGGAAACACTTATTCTCTCCAGCCAAATGTAATTCGTAGTCACCGTATTAGTTGCGAAAAGTCAAAATTCAATTATTGAAAAAATAATCCTAGAATCCTAATCGTATAATCTAAACACTTCAACTGTAAAACCCCGAAACCCTAAATCCTAAATGCCTAAACTCTAGAATACTAAACTCTGAAAGAAAAAGATACCCTAAAAGCCCTAAAATCTTAAATCTAAAAATCCCTAGGATTCGAAATTTCAGATTATAGGTTTTTTTTTCTATAAAAGGGCTTCCATTATAATTATATCATGTAATTAGATTTATTGTAATTATATCTAGTTAATAGGTTTGTTTCCAAGAATAAATATGAAGGGTAGGATCAAAATACAGGTGTATGATCATGAATAACAGATAGAAGTACGCATTGCAACTCATAGTTACTTATCTTATGCCCTAAAGGAATCCCAAGGGGTTCGACCTAGTGGTTAATGTGTACCGAAATTTGTATCGAGACCCGAGTTCGAATCCCCTTGGGGCCGCCGGAGCGCCTTTGGCATAATTACTTGCTCTGTACGTCACCGGGGGTTCACGGAGCCCCGGGAATTAGTCGGGCGAAGCCTGAACACCCCGGGTTAGCAAAAAAAAAGAAAAAAAAATCTTATGCCCTAAAGGCATAGGTTAGAAAAATCCATTTACTTTTGAGGTTAGTAAAAATTACTTACCTATCTCGTAAAACTACATACCTATATAGTAATTTACTTGTCAGCATCTAGTAATTTACTTATCTATGTGGTAATTACCTTACGAGGTATGTAATTTACTTGTCACTATCTAGTAAATTACTTGTTTATATGGTATTTTACTCACGAGGTATGTAAATTGCTTGCATATCCTGTATATTACTATGACCTTGTATAAGTTTCAAGTAAGTTACAAATTGTTTGAGTAAATTACTTAATCATTGTGTAATTTACTAATATTTTGAGTAAACTCCTTACAAATCTAGTAAATTACATACATTTCGAGCAATTTGCTTCAAGTGCTTTTACTACTTCGGTATTAAGTAAATTAATTACACATCGAATAATTTACTTACCCTTTTAGTAAATTTACTCGAAGTTTTAGTAATTTACATTTTTTTTTTCAGTTTGATAGATGGATGTGTGGAAAGAAGGATAAAAAAAAGGGAATAGAAGCCCTTGTCATTTATGAAGAAATGGGAGCAGCTCGCATAGTGAACGTGAAGAATTTTTGTGGGCGCAAGAACTCGTCACTAGTGGAGGAGGAAGAAAACGCACGATGGCAACGGATTTACATAAATGAGTATTTTATCATGTCAAATCCTAATAGGTGATTAATGGGTTTTATCCATAGGTTCATGGAAAGTGTTTATGGATTTGAGGTTAAAACCCTATAGAGTTTGGGAAGGGTCTAGGATTT
Organism: Punica granatum; assembly: GCF_007655135.1. Lineage (NCBI taxonomy): Eukaryota > Viridiplantae > Streptophyta > Magnoliopsida > Myrtales > Lythraceae > Punica > Punica granatum. The sequence goes on along the minus strand of NW_022204354.1, from coordinate 24,356 downwards.
TATCATGAAACCCGTCCTTAGCCCGTTAAGCGTAAATTTACTAAATTATCCTCTATATTACTCATATTTACAAAATAACCACTGTTATTTTCTTTTGTTTCTCTTTATTTTAGTTCTAATTTCTAGTATTTGTAATACTTATTTAGTGTTATGAACTTGAAAGTGTTGTTGTTTATTATTTTTGAATATATTATGAACTGATAAGTATTGTGGTTTGTTTTCTTTCGTACAATTATTTGCCTGGAATTTATATTTTGTATTTGAATACTATTTGTTATATTAGACCAATTTCTCTGAATCAGAATTTTTTTTTCACAAACTTATTAATTGGCGAAATGGGGCCCTAGTGGATTTCCGTTAAATTAGTGTGAAGGGTTTGAGAATTTTTCTTTAAAATTTTAACGGACTTAGAAATGGTTTAGAATTGACTTTTCTTAATAGGTATGAATATAGGATGAATATAAGAGTCTTATTATTATTATTTTTTTCTCCAGCGACTTTTGTTTAGAAGAGAAGGTTGCATTGTTATCAGAACCAAACCGGAGCGGCCGTTTCGACCGGTCGGGCCGAGACCCAGCATCATGACCAGTCCGATTCCACACGATATGCACAATTGAGGATATGCACAATTGAACCGTTGAACCCACAGAACTGGCCTATTTGAATCTAAAAATCCATTACACTGGTCGGTCCATGGGTTCAATGGTTGAACAAATATGTAACAAAAATGATTGATGATGGAAGGTTTTGAACCTTCAACCTCTCCCTCTACGTGCACACCCACTAACCAACTAGGCAACAATTGCTTGATGCTTTATTTCTTCCTCAATTACTTTTGTTCCCTAGATATTATGCATTGTTAATGAATTTAGATAGATATTATGCATTTAATTATCATTAATACTACTTTAAATAATAAAATATTATGATTAATTAAATCTACGGTCCGACCCATCGAACCTCCGATTGAATCCATAAACCCATGAATCCATACCCTATCCGGTTCGATGTTCGGTCCGGTTCTGATAACACTGAAAGGTTGTCCTTATTTTTCATTAAAATATTTCAATTGTATAGATTTTTCTCAATCAATCAAAAGATCCAGATTTCACATGTACCGTACATTCAATTTTTAATTGATTCCACTGTAGATCCTCGTGGGGGTAGCAATGTGTGTCGTGTCGTGTTTAAACTGGTTGTGTCTAAATGAATTCGTGTTAGAAAACTCTAAACCCGAACATGAACACGTTTAATAAAATGTTAAGATTTTCAAATACGAACACGACACGTTTAATTACAGATTGATACAGACACGACACATCTAACCCGTTTAACTAAGCGTGTTTAAATGTATATGTATACTTATGTACAAGATATGACATTATTACTTTTAAACAGATATTATACGTATATGATATGACACTATTAACTTTAATTACACATTACTACATAATTGACATGATAAAAACACCATAAACGGGTAATTTATATAAACAAATTTAGGTGATTACTTTCATCTATAAATTGATACAATATGTGAAATAAATTCATTAACACGATAACACGTAATATAAACTGATCTAATCGTATCTAAATGGGTTATAAGAGTTGAACTTGTTTAAACACGATTATTTATCTTGTCTAAATGGATTTGACATGTTTAGACACGAAACATATTTAGCCTTAATCCAATCCGCTTAACTCCGTGTCGTATTCATGTCGTATTATCTTGCCATGCAAATACTGTGGCTCTAGATCTTCCGAAGGAGAAACCATTTCTTGTTTAATATAATATAATATGACACTTCTCAGCAGGAACGGCTAATGGGTCCACGGAAAGTGGTAAAGCGTAAGCCTTGGGAAGCAAGGACTGGGCTTCGTGGAGAAGCTCTACTCCAATTTTTTTTAATGATTCCCAATTTTTGGTTAAATATTCCAGCAAAAATAAAGTATAGAAGTAATTTTGACTGCCTTTTTTTTTTCATTAGAATGAGGCTAGTTAGTCTAGAACTCAAAAAAGTGAAATAAAAGAACATAGAGAATTCCACCAAAGCTCGGAACGTCTTGATAATAAGTTGAAGCGATGCTATTGCACTAAATTAATAAATTTCCTTTCTAAATTATTTGACTGCACTTATCATTCTAATATGGGTTTTGTTTTGCACCGAAAGAAAAGGGTTTTCTTAACCCATAAATAATGGTTTTTGCTAGTACAACAACTTCATTTTTCCAAATGAAGTGTTAATTTTTTTTTTCGGATTACAAGGAAGGCCCATGGGTCTGATACAAAAATAAATTTTTACTTTGACGAGAGGTTGTGATGGATCAAGAGGTTTTAAGTGCATAAAGAAAAAAAAGAGGTTCTAAGTGCTATTCTCCACGGTAGTACTTTCTTACTCATTTGCCCTTGCTAGGATGATGTTATACTAATTCATTTTCTACCCGTGCTGTTTTATTAGTTATTTATTATTTATATTTCATTGTACTAGGCCTTAGGCCTCCCATATAACAAAAATATAATAAAAAATGAAGGATGTACGGAATCATTTACAATTATCCATTTCGAGTAAAAGATGTTATACTAATTTGAGTACAAGTTGGATACATCGCAGACAGGTCTATCCGGTAGGAGTCCCATAAATTCGATTACATAAACTCGATCCATAAAACTTACAGAATTTACAGATATGCAACTCTAGGTGTCAAATTAGAGATAAATGATAATTCTTTTGTATATTTCACAATAATATAAATTATTTAAACACTTAAAATTCCAAATCGACAAAAGTTCAAGTCCATGAAATTCGACTCGACGTCAGTTGAGCTTTCACGTAACCGAAATCAATGAGAATAAGACATTAAGGAAATTAGGAGAAGACTCGTAAAGGACCAAGCTGAACTGAAAAAGAAAGAATTAGGGAATTATGTAACTATATCTTGAGTTTTATTATAAAATTTTATTTGCGCTAATAGGCTTTACTTTATATCTGGCCATGAATTTTTTATTTTATTTTTTCTCTCACTATGATTGACCCCCAGAATTTTCCGAATCTAAAAAATTGATTCGAAAGGCAACCGAGTTTACTTCCACTAGAGTTTGAATCGAGTCTATTCGTTCTCATCCCATGAATCCTTAATTTCGTAAGATTTTAAGAATTAACCTTTTTTTTTGTGTATTTTGATATTCGAAAACATAATGTGCCCAGACTAATCTAGTGGAGTTAGGTTGGCCTACTAAGGGATAAATTCCTCTCGCAGTATGAATTTTTTTCATTCACAAGACTCGAATCTAATACCTTATTTAAGACGAACAAGTTGCGAACCAACTAAAGAACTGACTTTAGAGTATGATAATGATGACTGTGAGTATTAGGTAATAAATAATGAATCACCCAGCTATCTGATAATGTTAATCTTTTAGGACAAATGTTGCACTGATGATATAAAAATGTTAGGTTGGATGCAAGTGCCTTGCTATTGAGTTTATGTTCAATGCAGACACTTCTCGCAAACGGGATGCCCTTCTCAAGAAAGGGAAACATTCCAAATTGACTAGTTTGACCAAACTCTGATCACTATAAAATTGCTACAAATGTGACTTGAATGATTGTCCCATGCATACCCACACCATATCTCTGCCTCTCCCAAACCAAGCTTGAAGAATGGAAGTTCCGCATATCCCAGGATTAGATTTTGACCCATCTAGCATCCAGCTGCTGAATCATTACTTGAAGCAGAGGAATTTGGACTACTTCCACTCCGGGGATCCCAGTTATTCGACGAATTGTCATCTGATCCCGGATATCGAGCTCTACAACTGGGATCCCGAGGAACTTCCTGGCCAGTACTATAGTAGGTCCACTCTCTTATGTGCATTTTACATTTGAAACATATACATCTATTATATTCGAAAAGATATTAAAAGATAGGCTTGCAGGTGTGTCGAATTTTGAATTGACCTTTCCATTCCGGTATGTGCAGGGATAGCAAATGCGAGGTCTAATGGAAGGCAGTGGTTTTTCTTCTGTCTTCGAAAAGAGAAGTACCGTAACAGCAATCGGTCCGAGAGGACTGTTCAAAATGTTGGTTATTGGAAGATCACTAGTTCAGACAAGAAAGTGAAGAGCGAAGACACTGGCGAAGAGATAGGCAAGAAGAAGACATTGACTTTCTACCGAGGGCGTATTCCTAGTGGGATCAAGACCAACTGGGGAATGCATGAATACTACCTAAATCCATCGTATCTCGGCTACAACATTGAAGAGGTACGTACTTCTATTTATCCATGTATAATGAATTCACATCAAATCACCATAACACTAGGTATTTGCATTAATCTAAACAAATGAATAATACACTCATCGATGTCCCTTACACATTCTGCAGATGCCGTTTGTTGTCTGTCATGTATTTAAGAGAAGTGGCAGAAGGGGTGACGATAATGTCGAATCAGCAAGTCATGCAAATGATGATTCCGGCGGCCCTGCCTCATCTGAAAGCCGTGCGCCTACTCACGAAGCTGCTTCAAATGAGGTGATATATGTATAGCTTAGTTCTCTTCATTTGGCGGGCTGCAGTACTTAAACCGCATGCTTTGGTAATTCTACAAAGTTGTTTTTCAGAACTTCAGCCGAGAAATAGAACTAAAGCAATCCATTGAACTAAAGCTCACACTTGATTGCTAGGTTCTATGTAACTTTTCTTGTCACTCCTTTAAATAAACTGCTCATGTAGTTCGAAAACATACAGATCATAGAAGGATCACAAATCCGATATCCTTGAATGATTACGGAGGGTTATATGATCTATATTTTATTGCAAACTAAATCAATTAATTCTCTCAATATGTGTAGGAGCAAGGAATGTGGCAATCACTCTCTGATATTCAGCAACTTTCTCACGACATCCCGGACTACAGTACCGGGTTCACTGGAGGGGCCGGTTATCACTCTTACACCAACAGTGATGGGCTCTTTAATGGCTATCGCTCTAACAATTACTATGCATCTCCTGATGAAACTTACGACCACCAACAGTACCAAGGTGACTGGAACTCCCACAACCACTACTAGAAAATCATCATACTGTTTCGGTCTTTTTATTCAAGTCGGATTGTCAGTTTGTCTGATCATGGACGTGGTCCATGGATGTAGTGTCTAATATTATTGTAAGGCGTGTGTTCTCGGTGTCAGTTACGAAAGAAATTGCATTTGGGGTGCTGTTTCTGTATACTTTTAATTTACTCGGTGAGTTGGGATTTTCTCTCATTATGTCTGTCCTAAATTATTAAGTCAATGCGAGACTCTTACATATTATCTAGTACTGTCTTATTATTTTTTTTTTCAAGATTAACTTGTTGACTGCTGAGGTTGTGGAATCATTTGGGAATTGATCTCCTTCTCTCTTTATGAAAAAACCAATAATGCTGTAAATTGACATGCACCATTATATGTATGCAATCAAGAAAAATCAAAACTGATTTCAAGGGATGATCCAAGTTTAATGACTTGAACCTACAGCCTTGATTCATTTTCTATCACATGCCATCAATTATTCATTTTTCCCTGTCACGTTGACCGATAAATTTGTTCATGTGATCAATTGCTTGAAATATTACGAGATTACCTAATCGAAGAGATGAGGAGTGTAGCAACACTATGCAATTAGTCCAATCACTCTACAAGGTTAATGACTTTTGGCCTGTAAAAAAGTATCAGTCCGATTACTTACAAGGGTATCAAGACTTTGTCATGCTTCTTATTGGCTCGAGAGTTTCCATATCGTATCAATTATAAGATATGGTGTACAATGTTGCAAGCCCTCCAAATTGGTGTAGACCAAGCAGAGTGTTAATTAATCGAAAAATAGTATGTGTATGTTTAATCGAAAAACTAATTATTGTATAATAAGCCTTTTAATGCGTTATAGACACAAGAAAACCAAGTATAAATCAAAGAGACACCCGACAAGAAACACTAGTATTTCATCATACATTTGATCAACTATACAAAGAGCTAGATATATAATTAAAGAGAACTATACAACTAGTCCTGTAAGTTGCGGTTACTTTTTTTGTTTATGTCATTTTTAAAATTCTTTTCTCGTTTACATCTTATCGAATATTTTTATTAGAGAAAATATTCATTTTGGTCCTCAACCTTGAGAGAATGAGTCAGGCTGAGCGTTTGGGCCGTCGGAAGTTTTAGCAAGGGCAGTGACGGTCCGCAATGGGAGCACTAGTCCTCGAACTTCCGAGCAAAGAAACGGTAAAATGTACGAAAAAACAAAGGCAATCGTGGCTTGACAATTGATAGCCACCAACCACGTTTGTGAGGTTGTCCGCGACACACTAAGCAAGGACGTGGTGACCCTTGATGCAAGTATTGTCGCAAAGTGCAATGGCGATTGCAAAGAGAGATGTTGACATAAGGTGACCTTCCTTATAGTGGTGGTGTTCGATGTCGAGCCCTACTGTCGCCTCTCTCCCTCTCAAGTTACCATTCTCCTTTTAACAGTTAGTACTGCCCGGATTGAGGTTACTATGCCTCGAGTTTCAAGTAGGTTCACAAGTATCACGTTGTTATGTTAATTGTATTGATTTATTTTTATAATTTATAAAAAAATAATTTTATTTCAAGATACGTTGTGTCGGTATTCTTTCCAAAAATTGAGAGATAGAACTATGAGGAACAAGAAGTTCAATAACATGGCAAAATTAAACCCCAAAAAAAAGGATTAGTATAAAATAAATAGTAATAAAAGGTTGAGAACTAAAATTAAAATTTTTCATGATAATTATTTTGATTAAAGAATCTAAATAGAAAAGTTGTCAACGGTATTGGATGAAATCGAACCAAGAAAAAGGAAAAGGAATAAAACAAAAAAGTATTCAAAAGCATTGAATATAAGTGATATAAAAAAACAGGAAAAGGACTAAAATAAAAAAGTAATCAAACATGGAGGACTAATCGTGCAGTTTTCCCCATACTTAATTGATAATCATCTGACATCCCGATTACAAATAACGTAAAAAGCCATGTAACCAAGTATAAAAAAAAACCAAGCCATGTAGCCCAGGAAAAGAAAAACCCTTAAAAAGCCCTTTAATAACAAATGAAATGGGAAGAATAAAATTAAAGAACCTCATGCAACTGATGCCTTGCCATTCATGCTGAATCTTTTACTAATTAATCAAAGCCGGAGACACTTCATGAGCAAGGGAAAGAACTTCACAAGGAAGGAAGAAGGAGACGCACTTCTCATACAAGGGCTGGGGATAAAGATTCCAAGAAATCAAAAGTTTTGACCTCTGAAATTTTCCCACTAAACACATCAAGCCTTCTCCAATAAAACTACAACCCTCTTTTTTCAGTCATAAGAGAAGTCTATAGGACTAATAAAATAAACAAGAATAAAAGGGCACATAAGTCATGCTGGTAATGATCGAACCTTGGTCCTCTTGATTCCGAGTTGGCGTTTTGTGCCATTATAGTAAGACTCTTTTCTCAAACTTGAGTCAATTTAGCTTCTATCTTTGTTTCAATATTTCATTAGGTTGTCGAAATTTTGTGTAGTTTTTTGCTAATAAAACTTTAACGGGAAGGCATCACATGTCTTCTTTGCATCTCCGGAAAGAGAATTCTATCGTAACAGTAGTTGTTTTGAAGGACCAGTGCGAAAATGAAAATCACCAACGGCATTCCTGTTTTTATTTATTTAGGAAGTAAAAGAGAAGCTGGTGGGTGATGCAATTTGGATAGGCAGTAGAAGGTATCGACTTTCTATGGACAGTAGTCTTCCAAATGGGACGAAGGACTATTTGGGTGTGACATCAATATATATTGAATCTTGTCACGGCTATAATGTTGGATAAGTAATTAAAATCATCTTGCAATGGTAGGCTTGGCCCTTGCTGTTATTGTTTATTAATCATTCCCTTTTTTCGATTAATAACCCACAGAAAAATTGCTTCTTTCTAGGAAGTTCACTATCCCTTCTAGGTGGAATGCTGAGAAAAGGACTGAAATGGACTAATATCACCTCAAATCCTATCCAAATATATTTCATATTAATACTTTCAAGAAAACTAAACATCACGGTGATGTATGTGAAAGGTGATTAATATCCTTTTTTTTTTTTAACTTTCAAACAGAAAAGGTGCGGAAATTCAATCATTTAACCTTTTACGACAAACGTTTGCAGCTGATGACGTCAAAATTCTACATTGGATGCCATTGCCTTGCGGTTGAGTTTATGAGTTCAATGATACTCTCACAAACGGGAAGAACTTCTCAAACAAGGTAAACTTTCCAAATTGACCAGTTTGACCACACACCCATCACTATAAAATTGCTACGAATATGACTTGAATGATTGTCCCATACCCACCGTAGCTCAGCCTCTCACAAACCAATCTTGAACCTTTGTAATCCTCACCACTTTGTTTGTGGAAATTTCCTTTGTTTTTCAACGCAAAATTATACTTGCAGAGTTTAAGGAAACATGGACGTTCCACATATCCCTGGATTAGATTTTGATCCATCTAGCATCCAACTTCTGGCTCATTACTTGAAGCAGAGGATTTTGGACCACTTCCATTCCGGAGATCCCAATTATTCGACGAATCATCACCTGATCCCGGACATCGAGCTCTATAATTGGGATCCCGAGGAACTGCCTCGCCAGTACGATAGTAGGTCCACTCTCCTATGTGCATTTTACATTTGAAATATACATGCATCTATTATATTTGAAAAGATATTAAAAGAGGCTTGCAGGTGTGTCGAGTATTAAATTGACCCTTTTTCATCCCTGTATTGTAGGGTTAGCGGAGGCGAGGTCTAATGGAAGGCAGTGGTTCTTCTTCTGTCTCCGAAAAGAAAAGTACCGTAACAACAATCGGTCTAAGAGGATCGTTCCAAATGCTGGTTATTGGAAGATCACTAGTTCAGACAAGAAAGTGAAGAGCAAAGATACTGGCGAAGAGATAGGTAAGAAGAAGGCATTGACTTTCTACCAAGGGCGTAGTTCCAGTGGGATCACGACCAATTGGGGAATGCATGAATACTACCTGAATCCATCGTATCTCGGCTACAACATTGAAGATGTACGTACTTCTATTTATCCATATATAATGAATTGATATCATATCACCATAACACTGTATTTTCGTTAATTTAAACAAATGAATGCATGTTCATCGATGTCCCTTACACATTCTGCAGATGCCCTTTGTTGTCTGTCATGTGTTTAAAAGAAATGGCAGAAGGGGTGGTGATGATGTCGAATCAGCAAGTTATGCAAACGATGATTCTGGCCACCCTGCCACATCTGAAAGCCGTGCACCTACCCAAGAAGCTGCTCCAAACGAGGTAATATATGGGTAGCTTAGTTCTCTTCATTTGGCGATGTGCAATGCTTCTAATTTCGTATATCAATTGCATCAGTCTTACAAAATAGACCCGATCACAATCGAATACTGCTAAACTTCTATCCCTGCTAACATACATCTCAGTTCTCCAGTAAATCGAGCTTGTTTTACCTCCACGCTAATAATCAGATGATAGAAAGTAAAGAGTTAAGTTGTAATGCTGCGTTTGGTTTCAAAGTAGAATTTTAAAATCAGATTTTGATTTTGAAAAAGAGTGGTATAAATGGTTATATATGGGGCCCACCCTTTGACTTTGTATGAATTATTTTGTTTTATTATAGGTAGAATTAAGTTAAAGTGTGATTTTAAAATCACACTTTGAAATCAAACAAGCCTGAGTGGATCTAACGTCTCCACTCACTTGCTGGGATTATTGGTGATCTACATTACATGGGGTTGGAAAATGAAGATATTGTATTCATCGGGGAGAAAAAAAGACATTGTTACTTAATGTAAGTTAGGGAACTTTTTCTTCAAGTACTTAAACCGCACAGTTGTAATTCTACAAATGTTGTTTTCGCTCCTTCAGCCGAGAAATAGAATGAAAGCAATGCACACCACTAAAAGTCGCCCTTGACTTGGAGGTGTTAGGTAACTTTTCGTGTCACTCCTCTAAGTAAATTACTGATGTAGTTCGGAAACATAGAGTTCGTAGAAGGATCACAAATATGATATCCTTAATAGGCCTCATGAGGGTATGATCTATATCTTATTGCAATCTAAATCAATTCATTCTCTCAATATGTGAAGGAGTAAGGAATGTGGCAATCACTCTCTGATATTAAGCAACTTTCTCACGACTTGCCGGACTACAGTGTTCGGTTCAGTGGAGGGGCCGAATATCACTCTTACACCTACAATGAAAGGGTCTTTGATGGCTATGGGGCTCTAATGATTGCTATGTATCTCTGATGAAACCTATTACCGCCAGCAATACCAAGGTTGCTCGATCTCTCCCTACCACTACTAGAAAATTGTCATTAGTGCTCAGTCTTTTTATTCGAGTCGGGTTGTCAGTTCATCTGATCATGGACGAAGTTCCATGGATTACTGTCTGACTCTAATATTATTGTAAGATTGGTTCTTTTGTTGCTATTTGGTAAAAGGCATTGGCTTATGAGTATGCTGTTTCTCTCCCTATAATTTACTTAAGCTTTGTCTTATTATGCTGTCCTTATCGTAAATAATGAAGTCCATGACAATTAATATTATTGTTTAGGTAATAAGGGAGACATATAAATCTAGTATAATAAAAGAAAATAAAGTTAAATAAAGAAATACTTTAGCCCTACTGGTGAGAATCGAATCCAAGGCCTCTTAGTTTCGAGCAGCGCCTTGTGCCACTACAGTAAGACTCATTTCTCGATAATTAATATTCTTTATTTTTGTAAGATTGGTTTTTTTGGGTTACCTTACTGAGGTTAAGAATCATTTGCGAATTGATGTCCTTCTCTCTTTATAGAAACACCAATAACGCTTCAAATCGACATGCTTTATTATATGTATGCTATGAAAAAAAACAAATATTATACCTTGTAAAATGCCGTTTGCTCTAAGAATGATAGTTTAGTGTAATGGCGCATGCTCTCAGTAGTCAACCGAGAGATTGTAGGGTTCGATCCTCGTGATAGGACTTCTCGTGTCACTTTATTAATTATTAAGATCTATATTTTAGTATTAGGCTCATGAACATCATTTATAATAATAAAATTTTTTTTGCAACCCCACCTTTGAGTTTAGTGGCAAAGTGCACTTTGATCTTTAAAATTTTACACTATATACCACCCGAACTTTTTAAAAAGAAGCAAAGTGCGTCATGAGTTACTTTTTTGGCCAAAAAATTAATTTATTGTCGATTTGCTAGCTTATCCGACACGAGGCCCTCCTCAGGCGGATTCCTCCTTTTGCTCCTCAGCCTACGGGATATTAGCAGCCATTTCCAGCTGTTGCTCTCCTCCCAAAGGCAGGTTCTTACACGTTACTCACCCGTTCACCACTGAAAGCACCACTTCCCGTCCGACTTGCATGTGTTAAGCATGCTGCATTCATCCTAAGCCAGGATTTTAATTTCATATTTAAAAAATAATTTTAAAAAATGAAAATCAAAAGAAGAAAAAATGCACCAATCTTGAACGTAAGAAAAGGGAGAGAGAGAAGGGGGCGGTGGTGGACGGCTGCCCGCCCACTACCCAACGACTAGCATCCCAAGGAGGTCACCGGTGGTCTGAGAGTCTTCTGGTGGGGTCCTTGGGCAGTGGTGGTCAGGCATCCACCAACGCCCCCTTCTCTCCGTCCCCTTCCCACTCTCTCTTTTGTTCTTTAGTGTTTTTTTTTTTCAATTTTTGTTTTTTAACATTATTTTCTAGAATCTAACACTAACGAATTAATAATAAATTAACTTGATGGGCTGGGATTTTGCTTGATCGAGTTCGTCATAGTTCGATGCATGGTGCTGATGGGTTAGTGCGTATCCGTGAAATATGTTCAAGGAAGGAGATGACTTTATCAATTTTGCTTTCAAAGTATTGTTTTTGCTGTCTCATTAACTGCCTCAAACGGTATGGTGATAAGATGGGAGGCTTGATCGGGTGGATGGGAATGTCGTAATGGGCTGCTGTGTTTATTTGAGATATTTGATGGAGTCGTCGAGTGGCAAGGCCTGTCGAAGCCCCCAAAATAAAATCGGTTTCCCCAAAACTTTTAGTAAGAAAATGGTGAGAGCCGAGTCGAAATCCCCAATGAGGCTAAGGGATTCTCTAAACTAATGAGCTAGCAAAAAGTAATGAAAGGGGAATTTTGATAATTAAGAAATTAAATTGTAGCAAAAACAATCTAAAAGTGCAAGGGAGAGTGAGTAATCAATAACCGGGAGACGTATGACTTGAGTTCGAAAACCACCTAGCGTTTGGTTAATCATAGAAGCATCATAATGTAAATTTCAGCAGCTAAGAGTTGAGTTCCTGCGACCGCAAGGAATCAACTAGCATCTAAATTCTAACTAGTCAAGACACCGTCTAACTAGTAAGTTCATCAACCAGTTAACAAGGTATCGACCGATTCCCTAATTAACTAAGCAATGGCTTTAAGCACAAGGATGCCTTAACCCAAGCGATTAATCAATTCATCAATTAATTGACTCGTCCTATCATTCTCTAACCAATTAGGGCAGTAACTACCATTCGTTCCTAATTAGTCTTGCTTCGAATCGATTTCTACAAACACCATAGTAGTCGTTGATAAGCTAACTTACAAATATCCTATTCACGACCGTGAGAGAATACTTGTAATGATAATATTCAAGAATGAATAAGTGCTGAAATCGAAATATTAAAACCTGCTCCTCACAACCAAACCGTGAGGTTTGCGTTCTCAAGTCAAATGAAAAGAATTAGCCACACATGGCTATGCAGGAATCCATGAAACTGACGATCGTTGGAAGAACACTCCGTAGCCGCCGACCTCCTTTTCCAGTTTCTCCTCTCCAAAAACTTAAAACCCTAAACCTAGATGATCCTTAGGTTTTTATATCTCCCACAAAAATAGAAAACAAATAATGAACCTATCTTTAAAGATTTCCTAAAAACTTCCATTGTAATTAAAGGAGAATCTTTGGATTTGCAAATAAATCGGGGATTGATTTTGAACTCCCTCTCGAATCGGTCGTGCAGTCTAGTGCACAACTGATCTGAAGTCCTTGTATCCTTGCAAGTTCCATCTTGACACTTCAATGGTCTACAATTCATCCCGAACATGCATCAAATTGCCTCAAACTCTTTTCTCGCACAAGTTTTCCTAGAAACCGTTATCCAAGCATCAGATACCATGAAAACAACATAAAACCAAGTCTAAATTGTACCCATTTCATGGACAAATCCTCCCTTATCAAATTCCCCCACACTTAAACATTGCTCGTCCTCAAGCAAGACACCAAAGAAAAATCTAGTTCCCCAATATTAACAGGATGATACATACCCAAATGAGTGTACAACTAATTCATTTGAGAGCACAAAATTTTATAAACGAACTTCCCTCTTACTCAAGGAAACGTCGCCTAACATGTTGACACAGTAAATCCTCAGCAGGAATGTGTATGCGCTCTCTCTCAATTGTTTAGGCTATGTGTTTGTCACTCAAATCCAATTTCATGAGAATGCACTACCATAATCTTGCTTTTACATCTCATCTCCACTATAAATAAATTGCAAGGCATGAATCTGAAGGACTTTTTCCAGGCTGTAATGTAGCTTGGACAAAAAGATGTGGAAATATTCGGGTTCACACAAGCACAAGAGAACCATAAGAAAAGCAGAGCATTTAGACCACTAGAACACAATTCAAACAAATAAACACCTTTCTCCTTATATTCCAGATCCCATGATGATGTGCAATTGATACCGACATGGATGAGCACACTTTTTTTCTTCTTTCTTTTGTTCCTTTTCAATTGCAGCCTTTCTTTTTCTTCTTCTTTCTTTTGTTTTTCTTTTACAGCCCTTCTGTCTTTTTTTCTTTTTTTTGAATTTTTTTGAATAAATAACCTCATCCCATTGTTCCCGCACAAGAAATATACACCACTCATTTCCTCCATTCATCTAAGCTAAATGCTCGACTTTCCTTATGATCATGAGGAAAAAGGGAACATGGTGTATCTAAAAAAACGTCTTGTGCATAGTTTGGGATAATGCAATATGGATGAAGAAAGGAAAGGCTCACGTCATCAAGGCTCAAAGGGGGTCACTAAGGGAATAAACATGATGGGTAGGTTGTTTGGCTCAATCGATAATCTTATACCTTCATCATTTCCATGCTTGCAATTAAACAAATTTCAATAAAATTCCAAGCAAGTTCTAGAGTACTTAATTATGAAATGACACACTCAAGAAAAAATTGATTGATAGGGAGGTGTATCAATCATAGGCCCAAGACCTCACACAGGTGTTTATTGATCTACTGTATTAACACGCTTCGGTACTGAGATTCACAACTCGAGCTATGGGCTAATTCCCTTAGGCAATTCATCTCTTACATGACTTAGCTAACCTCACTCAAACATGTATAATCATGCCAATCATATGGGGGTTCCTATCATGCAAATGTCATGAGTATGCAACTATCTAAAATGCAACATGTGAATGTCAATGAGATGTAAGTGATATGCACATAGAATAAAAACAATTCCCCTACACTTAAGACTCACATGGTCCTCCATGTGGGCAACACAACACAACATGCAAGATGCAAACACAAACTATAAAACAGAATGAGAGATACAAAGTAAAAGAGAGAGGAACGAGACTCCCCTACGACTAGTGGGGCTGTGGTGACGGTGATGGGGATGGTCATGATGAGCTAGGATGCATTCCAACATCCGACCTTGGCGCCTTTGTTCTTTCTCGTAGCAGTCCAGGTGCGGCTTATGCTGGATCGCCATGGGTAGCTGGAGAGTTAGGTGTAGTAGTTTGATGTTGTGGCAGTGGTGAGGAGGTAGCAAGTGGACTGTGTTCCTAGAGAACCGGATGAGACTCGCTCAGTGCAATGTGTCCGCGTAAATAAAATAAAATAAAATAAAATAAGGAAAACTAAAATAAAATGGAAAATTCAAGATTGGGTTGCCTCCCAATTAGCACTAGTTAAATGTCGTTAGCTCGACGGTGCCGTTGACCTGCTAATCCATGTAGATGGGGTGCGATAAACGCACTTCTTCCAATAGAGACACTGCAAAATTCTCGACGAAAGGTTTCAACCGATGTCCATTCACATTGAAAATTTGGTTCGTCTCCAAGTTTTGAATTTCAATAACCCCATTAGATAACACATTATAAACCACGAAAGGATCTTTCCACCGGGAACGTAACTTACTGGGCATGAGTTTCAATCTCGAATAAAAAAGTAATACCTTTTGGCCAATGGAGAAATCTTTCCGAAAGAGTACCTTATCATGAAGCAATTTAGTGCATTCCTTATACATAGCCGCATTGTCGTATGCCTCAAGGCGGATTTCCTCCAGTTCTTGCAATTGGAATTTTTTTTCCTCACCGGAACGCCTCAAATCCATATTGCATTGTTTGACCTCCCAAAAGGCTCTGTACTCAATTTCAATCGGTAAATGACAAAACTTCCCAAAAAGCAAACGGTACGGTGACAAACCTATTGGAGTTTTATATGCAGTTCTGTAGGCCCAAAGCGCATCATCCAATCTCAAACTCCAATCCTTCCTTGATGGATTGACCGTCTTCTCTAAAATGCTCTTAACTTCCTGGTTGGACACCTCGGCTTGGCCATTGGACTGAGGATGGTACGTGGTGGCTACACGGTGATGGACTCCATACTTCTTCATTAATGCTTCAACGGAGCGATTGCAAAGGTAGGTTCCTTGATTGCTTATGATGGCTCGTGAAATTCCAAACCTGCTGAAGATGTTAGATTTCAAGAATTCTACAACAACTTTAGCATCGTTAGTCCGAGTAGCTTTTGCTTCAACCCATTTGGAGACATAATCAACGGCAAGCAAAACGTAGTTGAAACCAAATGAACTAGGAAAAGGTCCCATGAAATCCATGCCCCAAACATCGAAAACTTCACAAAATAGCATGGGCACTTGAGGCATCTCATTCCTACGAGATATATTCCCCACTCTTTGACACCTTTCACAACCCTTACAAAATCCATGTGCATCACGGAACAACGTTTCCCAATAGAATCCATTATCCAGAATTTTCCTAGCTGTTCTCTTGGGCCCAAAATGCCCACCACATGTATAGGAATGACAATGTGCTAGGATGGAATGAATCTCATTGTTGGGAACACAACGACGTATGACTTGATCGCTACACAACTTCCATAAATATGGTTCTCCCATATGTAATATCTAGAGTCACTACGCAGCTTGTTCCTTTTTGCCTTTTCTTAGTTAATCTAGGGGGAAATGTACCTGTTACAATGAAGTTTACCAAATCGGCATACCAGGGTTCTTCTCCTTGCACGTGAAAGAGGTGTTCATCTGGGAAGGAGTCGGAGATAAGGAGGGGTTCCTCATCTCGCACAAGTCGGCTCAGGTGGTCTGCCACGGAGTTCTCAGATCCTTTCCTTTCCTTGATCTCTAAGTCAAATTCTTGTAGCAAAAGGATCCCACGAATTAACCGAGGTTTGAACTCTTTCTTGGCTAATAAGAACTTAAGTGCAGCATGATCAGTAAACACAATAATTTTCGATCCCAGCAGATATGATCGAAACTTTTCAAATGCAAATATAATGGCCAAAAGCTCCTTCTCTGTGGTCGAGTAGTTGCGCTGCGCTGCATCCAAGGTTTTGGAGGCATAATAGATCACATGGTTACGTTTATCCATTCGTTGCCCCAAAACAGCTCTGTCAGCACCCCATTTTGGCTCACCATTCCAAACAACGATATCAGCAATGGTCCAAACTATGACTTGAGCAAGAATACAAAAAACGGCTCGGCAAAGCAAGAAATCACTATTCATCCTCAAGTCGGCAAAATTGAGCATATGACATAGGCATATGACAGAAGGACTCCAAGGGTCACCAAAAGGCAACAAAGTGACAAGAGAGCTCAACAATGTCCAAAACCGGCATTTCTAAGGTACCACATGGATAGTTCTATTTTCCGATAGTTCGCTCGACCGTCGGAAGATAACCAATATTGGACTTCAAAAATCCACATCAATGCCAAACTGATGAAAAGTGTCTTTAAACGCATTTCGCAAATTATCTGCTATATACACAACAACTTTCTGTATATAGACAACTTTTAGTGGAAGTAAAAAAATGCCGGTTTCTCGGAGAAAAGTTAATTCCAAATATCAGATGCGGCCATATCTCACAATCATACAGAGCACGAGCAGTACTTCAGATTGTCTTTTGAAAGCCATACAGACACCCGAATGACTTCCGAGCGACAAAACGAGCATACTCCTCTTCGGAAGAGCATAACCGAAGACTAGTCTGATGGAATAACGGCAAATGAAGTTGACCCTGTATTGCCCCGAAAACTCCAGCAAACAGACGCAATTGGGCAAATCAGACAGTAAAACCCTTCTCGGTTTCTCGAGTAACCTCCGAGGAGCACAAAATGCCATTTTCAGTGGAAAATCCATATCCGGAGGTCCTCTTTGGGGAAACTTGACGTCGGATGCCTACCTTACACAGTGCTAGCTTTCTCAAGGCTCAATGTGTAATCGTCGGAATAAATCACACAATTCATCTATACCCCCCCGAGCAGTGTTTTAAGGGTCTCAGATGCACTTTTCATGTCCTTAGAGGCCCAATCTCAACAAACAGAGATTACAGTGATCTCTGGATTGCCCAAGCAACTCAGAAAGCAATCTGAGAAATCCAGTTTCGGCCTCCTAGGACATCTCCGGCTCCATATTTGCGTTACCGGCTTAAGGGTCAAGTGCCCACGTAATTTGACAATTTATGTCAAAATGACCGACGTGGGATGCAGATACAAGATATGCTGTTAGAAGTGGATAACCTCGCTCTGAATGCATAAAAGGAGCAAAACCGGCTTCCGAGCCTCATACAGACATTTGGCAATTTCTCACGGAAAATGCCAATCTTGGACTCATTAAATCCGTTTCCTCGCGTATATCGACAATTCGACGTTCAATTCAAACCACGAACTTCGAATACGCAACCAATCGAGACCCGAGCTTTTTCCCGGTTTTTTCCTCTTTGGCCGTGGGACCCCCGGTTTGCCTAAGGATGGCCGAAATTTGCCAAGCCTTATCCTCTTCCACTCTTGCTCACTCTTAGCCCAAAATATCCAAGGAGTTTGAAGATAACACTCCAACTCTTCTTCGATGCCCATTAATGCTCATTAATGCTTTGATCTCTTCTTCATTAATGCAAATGGAAGAGGATAGGGCTAGATATTTCCCTAATCAAACCACCCCCCCTAAGCATGCCCACTAATGATGCTTTGTTTCACTAATTGTGTCATTAGATTTACCTATAAATTGCCAAAAGTGATTAAGTTAATCACTTCTTTTCTTGCACACTCTCTCCAAGCTCTCTCTCTCAAGAAAAGCTCTCAACACCATCGCCAAAACCAGTAAGCTTCAACACTTCAAAACCAAGAGAGAAAAATCGAAGAAAACACAAAGAAAGCTTTGAGTTTCTTAAGTCGGAAGCCGATGTTCATCATCCCGACTTAAGTTCAAAAATTTTCAAACTCCATGGACCACATGTTTTGGACCCAAGGAGTTCAATTATGAACTTAGATTTTTGGTTTGAAGTCATTTGCTCATCATTTCAGGTTGATTTATTCATTTCGGGCGAAGACCGTGATCTCAGGTGAACAGTACCCGCGCACAGCCGCACGCCTACCAGCTGCGCGCTCCCGCGCGCCCTGCTGTGCACCCGTATGCCCTGCCCGCGCGCCTGACGTCCTTCCGCGCGCCCCATCCTTGCCGAACGTGCATCCTTTGCACCCAAGCACTCTTCCAAGCGTTCAACCGAATCACCCGACTCTCGAACACTTCCCGACTCTTTCCTCGTATCCCGAGGCTAGGTAAAATATTCTCGACTTAGAGGAATTAGGGCTTTTATATTTTTGCATGGCTATGGAGTGATATGGATATGGAGTATATGACATATTCCATATGCAAGTTTATATTTTTATGCATTTTCACATTATGCCATGCATGTTCATCCTTGATTAACGTGCTAACATGTCGGGAAACGTTTGGATCGTCACTCGGAAGACCATCTCGACCCAAACAAGCAAAAGAGCTCTCGGGTTTGCCTCAAGAAGAGGTGACCAAGGCTTGGCTTGCTTTTTTCTCGGGCTAAGATCGACCTTCTTAGCCCGATCCAAGCTCAATTCTCGAGTTTTCTCATGTTTTCTTACGTGAATGAAGTCGGAATTGTTTTATTGATTTCGTAAATAACATGTTTGTGAGTGTTCGCATGTTTGAATGTGTTAAACAAATCATGACAATACCGGCTTTTGTCAAAAACGTATAATTTATCGTGTTTGTTGTTTGAGCATGCGAGAAATGATTCAAACAAGACGTGGAAACCTCGTGGAACCTAATATGGGCCATGAGACCTCTCGGCTCTCTCCAATGAGAATTGGCCGAGAGTCTCATGGAGTTATTCGGGTTCCATGAGGCTTCCTCCCGTTTTAAGTCCGTTCTCGGATCCCGTGCAATTTACAAGCTTCTTACATCAAGAACCTCACATGAAATGTCTTTCAAGCGAAACATGCATGGATTCGAATATCGATGACTTATTTGGGTTCATTCGGTTATAAGGGTATTTTTAGTTATTTCACCAAATTATCCTTGATCCTTGTGAAACCATCTCGGTTATCGAATCACGAATCGTTTTCACAATTAATGCATTCGGCAATAACCTTGAGCATTAATTCCACGAACGGGTTAATCGGGACGCTCACACGATTAATTCATTCAATTTAAACAACTTTGCATGAACTGACATTAATTTGTAATCGGGACCTCGGCCCATCAACCATCACTTCTTGACCTCTGCTCTCGGATTGCAGCATGACCATCGACCATCATGCATCATCGTCTCCACTTGCCCCCACCTGGACACCATACAAGTACTAAGCTTCATCATCTACTACTCCTTCTCACCATCAACCTCTCACATTCTCTCAATCTCTCTCGGCCATCAAAGATCCTGACCAATAAGGGATCACCCCATCAATTGGATGCCATCCTTTTCTTCCTTTGAGGGCTCGACTGGATGGATAGATAGAACAAGGAGGAGAGTCGCCTTCGGTCAGAAAAGAAGGAAAGAAGAAAAGAACAACACGAAGCCAGCCCGCAGCCGCAAGCTCCCTTGAGCTCCTTGTCGCCAAACATTTGAGCTAAGCCTTCTCCCTTTGTTCATTTCCAGTTCTTTCCACTGTTCCCTCTTTTTCTGTGGTGATATATCTATCTCTTTCCTGATCTTCTCCCTTTGCTGATGCCATTGCTTCGCTGCTGCTGCACCTACTCCGTGGTTAAGGTGACGTCGCCCATCTTGCTCGAGGTTCGGTTCGTGGATGGTTCGAGCCTTGCACGACTCTTCCTGTCATAGCTCAAGGAAGGTATAAATTTCAGACTTAGAGGCATGCTTAAGACTCATTTTATCACATGACCTGTTAATTTTGTCATTGATGTTGCATTTTGATCCAAATAGCATGAACCAATTTAATCGTTAAACTCGGACTCTTAAAATCGGGGTGTGTGATTCAAATCGACTTTACCATGGACTTGACTTTTAAAGTATCGGCCTTAAAATGGTTGTATGAAATGGGAACGAATCTACACCAATTGAATTTCATGTTCACTCGGCCTAAAGCCATAAAACCGACTAAAAACATTAAATCGGCTTAATTGATCATTCGAGCTTAAAAATCAGCAAATCAAATGTTGACGTGATTTTGTATCCCCATAATTCGTGTGTTTGGATGCATTCCTTGTTATTTTAATTAAAACCTCACACGAACCGGTTTAATTATGTAAAGTCGGTTAAAATTGGACTTATTTCCAAAGCAATCAGGAATTAAAGTTTTTAACGAATGGTCCATCAATGGCCGGCTTCAAGGCTTGGACGTGCAAGCCAAAGCATTCGGCAAATTCTAATTCACTCAATAATTCCACGCACGGGGTAATTGGGAAGTTTCACTTGGCTAAATAAATCACTCAACCTTTTAATGAATTACACAAACCGATCAATAATTTGTAATCGCATCGACGATTCAAGAACTGCTGACCATACATGTGCGCACCCGAATTTTAATCTCGTCGGGGCACGCATTCGCGCGCCTATGCAACGCGGCTTGTTGGAGTATCCACCTTCCTGGGGGACGCGCGACGGACGCACGTGAGAAGAGTCGCCACTACCTGTTTACGACCCCTAGGTCGAGGGCCGGTGAGTTGCCCGGGTCTAGGGGTATGAGATACACCTAGTATGCTAAGGCAATGGTCTGTACGGAACCTGAAATTCCGAATTCGGGGGTTCTATTATGTGTGGGCCTATATCCTACACGCCCTTTCAGTACTCTAGCCTTCTAGGCTTGCCATTTTATTTATTTATCGCATGATTTAGGGTTGCACTTGATTTGCCCGTTTTGACACCGTAAATTCGAGGAAACACTCCAACCGTCCACTCTCTGATCGGGATTCTTACATAAATAAATGTACAACATACATAAACCTTCACATTGCTCTCTCAAATAAAAATACAAATTACAATGACTAAATCCCGATCGGTTCGCATTTGGTTATTATTCCACTCGTGCTCACCGTGTGGTTTGAAAAGACTGAAATTGAAATTAATATGCACGCTCAGTGATTGGGGAATTAGACCCCGTGATCGACGGTTAGGGGCGTTGGACCCCGTGTGAATCGTATCCTAAAGGATCATGCTCGACCCGCAACAAAAACAGAGAAAAACAAACAAAAGCATATGAAAACAGACAAAAATAGATAAAAACATATGAATACAGACAAGTTGTGTTTTAAATACCGTATTTACGTGATTTATCAGGTCATGCACGGGGTTACTTGGCAAGCGAATTCCTACCCTAAACAGATAAGCAAGGTGATGGAGAGGGCATGTAGTATTCGATGTTATTTTAGTGGACCCGACAAACACAATGTCTGTAATCAAGTCTCGAATGTGTGGGTTATTTTTAAATTATTTGTACAGCGACGATGTGACTTTTAAAGATTATGACAAAAATGTTTTCGTCTAAAAACCCAAAATCTATCCCATTTGCCTATTTACCCGTGTTTGATTATGCCGAATGCACAGTTAGTCAAATTTTTGCATTTTATGACAGAAGAAATGTTCTTAAATTATCGACGCGGTTACCGATAATTTATCAATTTATGCACTTTGCTTAAAACCGAGTGATTTATTTAGCCCAATTACACGCCCCTTTCCCCGTACGTGGAATTATTGAGTTTAATTAAAAAATGCTGAATGCTTTAGATTGCGAGTTTCGAGACATCGAGCCAGTCATTGGTGGATCGTCGACAAAAGCTCTAATTCCTGACTGTCCTGAATTTAAATTCAATTTTTAAACTGAGTTTTTATATGATTAATCCAAATTCATGCGAGATTTAATTAAATTATCAAGGAAACATCCAGACACACAAATCACGGGCACACAATCATCGAATTCACTCATCGAACATCGAAAGACCTATCGCATGTTACTAAGATGGAGATTTATACCTGATCCCAAGAGATTCTCAGGATGAGCTAGCTCGAAAGATCCTTGACTACCACGGACCGGGGCGGCCTTCAAGTCGAGACTCAACCTAAGCCTAGGTAAGTCTCCTCGTCGTCTTGGAGTCAATCCATACTTATTCTTCTCATGACTCCTCATTCCTCGTCTTCTCCTCCCAAGCTTGGGATAACATGCAAAAGCGAGAAAGAAAAACGAGAGGGGGCCGGAAGAATAGCGAATACAAAGCCAGTAAAACTCGAAGGAAGAGTTTTAAGGAGTCTAAGGCATTATGACTTTAGAGCTTATGCATAAAATACAGCCGAGACATACGGGAAAAGAACATCTACGGCCACTAGGCCTCAACACATAAAAGAAGACAAATGAGGGCACGCAATTTCATGAACTTTGTTAAACCCTTCATCTCCACGTGGGTTTTATAACAGACCAAAGAATCCACGATTGCATCTAGACCGCTACCAAACTTATGTATCTTCTATCAAACCACACGTAGTTCAAAAGTTCCAAGAGAAAGGGAATTCCGATCAGATCTAAAATCCGCATTAAACTAGACGAAAAATGGATTTTAAACCCCTCTGTTCAGCCATGAATGACACCCCTAGTATTCCCAAACTATACCTCCATCTTTATATCAAGAAAATAGCACACAAGCACTACTCTGAGCCCTCTTTCTTAGTTAAATGCAGCCTTAATGAATCAGTTATAGCACCAGGGGAAAACAAATTATGATCCCAAAATAAGCTTCCCATCCATTCACATCAAGCAAATATCGTTCTTCCATTATCATGCCCAACTTAGCCTCATGTCGAAAAATAGTAGTAATGCATCAATCATTATTTCCATTCAATCCAAAATGATCACGATAACTCAGCTCATATCATAGACTCAACCTCAAGCTAACGAAATCATGTCAAACAAGATTGAAACAACAAAGGAGCCGTAGCATAACCGGCCACATTGTTAGAGACAACATCAAGTTCAGTAAAACCGAGCCAAGACACCATGAATCGATCAAGAAATCATCATATAACTCAGCGTCTTCATCAAGGACAGTTCCTAGCTATCGAGATAAAGCTAAGTCATCATATATAGAACCACAAACCTGCACATGACTAAGCCTATAGCATAAACGTGACTTTAAGTTGTCGAAATCATGTCAAACGAGCTAGCACTCTTTCATCGATTGAGTTTCTCAGAGAAGGGCTGAGCATCAGTGGTATCGACTCGGGGAAGGCAGCAGCAAATGCGAGCAGCTCAGTAGCAGTGGTACAACGGGCAATTGAAGCCCCCGAACAGAAGCAACACAGAAGAATGGTCAACAGCAGCTCACAGCACCAGAATGCAGCAATAGGATAGCAAGGAGGAGGAACGGGAGGAGCTGGGCACGCAACCATGGGTTCTTCTTTCACTGTCAGTATCGAGCTGCCAAGGGAAAAAAATGATCAGATTGATGGAGTGATTGATGAGGAACACAGAGAACCAACGGCTAAGAGAGAGTAGCAGTTGCAGGGAGAGGCAGAAGGTGAGGATTCAGGGTTTATTTTAGAGAGCTGAGGGAAATCCGTGAGAGCCAAGAGAGTGTCCGAGATGAAAGGACAAGAGAGGAAAGAGTTGGAGGCTACTAGGGTTTTCTTCCCTTTTTTTTTCTCTGAAGCCTTAGGGTTTTTCTTTTTTCGTTCCCAGCTAAGGGAGAGC
>NW_022204353.1:0-115415 GCF_007655135.1 Punica granatum | reverse complement strand
TTACCGCTTATCGGACTTCGCGTCCAGGACTTCGTGTCCATCTTTACCGCTTTTCGGACTTTGCGTCCAGGACTTCGTGTCCATCTTTCCCGCTTTCGGACTTCGCGTCCAGGACTTCGTGTCCATCTTTCCCGCTTTTCGGACTTCGCGTCCAGGACTTCGTGTCCATCTTTCCGCTTTTCGGACTACGCGTCCAGGACTTCGTGTCCGTCTTTACCGCTTTTCGGACTATGCGTCCAGGACTTCGTGTCCATCTTTACCGCTTTCGGACTTCGCGTCCAGGACTTCGTGTCCATCTTACCGCTTTTCGGACTTCGTGTCCATCTTTACTGCTTTTCGGACTTCGCGTCCAGGACTTCGTGTCCATCTTTACTGCTTTTCGGACTTCGCGTCCAGGACTTCGTGTCAATCTTTACCGCTTATCGGACTTTGCGTCCAGGACTTGGTGTCCATCTTTACCGCTTTCGGACTTTGCGTCCAGGACTTGGTGTCCATCTTACCGCTTTTCGGACTTCGCGTCCAGGATTTCGTGTCCATCTTCCCGCTTTTCGGACTTCGCGTCCAGGACTTCGTGTCCATCTTTCCCTTTTTCGGACTTCGCGTCCAGGACTTCGTGTCCATCTTTACGCTTTTCGGACTATGCGTCCAGGACTTCGTGTCCATCTTTACCGCTTTTCGGACTTCTCGTCCAGGACTTCGTGTCCATCTTTACCGCTTTTCGGACTTCTCGTCCAGGACTTCGTGTCCATCTTTACCGCTTTTCGGACTTCGTGTCCATCTTTACTGCTTTTCGGACTTCGCGTCCAGGACTTCGTGTCCATCTTTACTGCTTTTCGGACTTCGCGTCCAGGACTTCGTGTCCATCTTTACAGCTTTTCGGACTTCGCGTCCAGGACTTCGTGTCCATCTTTACCGCTTTTCGGACTATGCGTCCAGGACTTCGTGTCCATCTTTACCGCTTTTCGGACTTCGCGTCCAGGACTTCGTGTCCATCTTTACCGCTTTTCGGACTTCGTGTCCATCTTTACTGCTTTTCGGACTTCGCGTCCAGGACTTCGTGTCCATCTTTACTGCTTTTCGGACTTCGCGTCCAGGACTTCGTGTCCATCTTTACCGCTTATCGGACTTCGCGTCCAGGACTTCGTGTCCATCTTTACCGCTTTTCGGACTTCGCGTCCAGGACTTGGTGTCCATCTTTCCCGCTTTTCGGACTTCGCGTCCAGGACTTCGTGTCCATCTTTCCCGCTTTTCGGACTTCGCGTCCAGGACTTCGTGTCCATCTTTACCGCTTTTCGGACTACGCGTCCAGGACTTCGTGTCCATCTTTACCGCTTTTCGGACTATGCGTCCAGGACTTCGTGTCCATCTTTACCGCTTTTCGGACTTCGCGTCCAGGACTTCGTGTCCATCTTTACCGCTTTTCGGACTTCGTGTCCATCTTTACCTGCTTTTCGGACTTCGCGTCCAGGACTTCGTGTCCATCTTTACGCTTTTCGGACTTCGCGTCCAGGACTTCGTGTCATCTTTACCGCTTTTCGGACTTCGCGTCCAGGACTTCGTGTCCATCTTTACCGCTTTTCGGACTTCGCGTCCAGGACTTCGTGTCCATCTTTCCCGCTTTTCGGACTTCGCGTCCAGGACTTCGTGTCCATCTTTCCCGCTTTTCGGACTTCGCGTCCAGGACTTCGTGTCCATCTTTCCGCTTTTCGGACTTCGCGTCCAGGACTTCGTGTCCATCTTTACCGCTTTTCGGACTTGCGTCCAGGACTTCGTGTCCATCTTTACCGCTTTTCGGACTTCGCGTCCAGGACTTCGTGTCCATCTTTACCGCTTTTCGGACTTCGCGTCCAGGACTTCGTGTCCATCTTTACCGCTTTTCGGACTTCGCGTCCAGGACTTCGTGTCCATCTTTACCGCTTTTCGGACTTCGCGTCCAGGACTTCGTGTCCATCTTTACCGCTTTCGGACTTCGTGTCCATCTTTACTGCTTTTCGGACTTCGCGTCCAGGACTTCGTGTCCATCTTTACTGCTTTTCGGACTTCGCGTCCAGGACTTCGTGTCCATCTTTACCGCTTTTCGGACTTCGCGTCCAGGACTTCGTGTCCATCTTTACCGCTTTTCGGACTTCGCGTCCAGGACTTGGTGTCCATCTTTACCGCTTTTCGGACTTCGCGTCCAGGACTTCGTGTCCATCTTTCCCGCTTTTCGGACTTCGCGTCCAGGACTTCGTGTCCATCTTTCCCGCTTTTCGGACTTCGCGTCCAGGACTTCGTGTCCATCTTTCCCGCTTTTCGGACTCGCGTCCAGGACTTCGTGTCCATCTTTACCGCTTTTCGGACTATGCGTCCAGGACTTCGTGTCCATCTTTACCGCTTTTCGGACTTCGCGTCCAGGACTTCGTGTCCATCTTTACCGCTTTTCGGACTTCGTGTCCATCTTTACTGCTTTTCGGACTTCGCGTCCAGGACTTCGTGTCCATCTTTACTGCTTTTCGGACTTCGCGTCCAGGACTTCGTGTCAATCTTTACCGCTTATCGGACTTTGCGTCCAGGACTTGGTGTCCATCTTTACCGCTTTTCGGACTTCGCGTCCAGGACTTGGTGTCCATCTTTCCCGCTTTTCGGACTTCGCGTCCAGGACTTCGTGTCCATCTTTCCCGCTTTTCGGACTTCGCGTCCAGGACTTCGTGTCCATCTTTCCCGCTTTTCGGACTTCGCGTCCAGGACTTCGTGTCCATCTTTACCGCTTTTCGGACTATGCGTCCAGGACTTCGTGTCCATCTTTACCGCTTTTCGGACTTCGCGTCCAGGACTTCGTGTCCATCTTTACCGCTTTTCGGACTTCGCGTCCAGGACTTCGTGTCCATCTTTACCGCTTTTCGGACTTCGTGTCCATCTTTACTGCTTTTCGGACTTCGCGTCCAGGACTTCGTGTCCATCTTTACCGCTTTTCGGACTTCGCGTCCAGGACTTCGTGTCCATCTTTACCGCTTTTCGGACTTCGCGTCCAGGACTTCGTGTCCATCTTTACCGCTTTTCGGACTTGCGTCCAGGACTTCGTGTCCATCTTTACCGCTTTTCGGACTTCGCGTCCAGGACTTCGTGTCCATCTTTACCGCTTTTCGGACTTCGTGTCCATCTTTACTGCTTTTCGGACTTCGCGTCCAGGACTTCGTGTCCATCTTTACTGCTTTTCGGACTTCGCGTCCAGGACTTCGTGTCCATCTTTACCGCTTTTCGGACTTCGCGTCCAGGACTTCGTGTCCATCTTTACCGCTTTTCGGACTTGCGTCCAGGACTTGGTGTCCATCTTTCCCGCTTTTCGGACTTCGCGTCCAGGACTTCGTGTCCATCTTTCCCGCTTTTCGGACTTCGCGTCCAGGACTTCGTGTCCATCTTTCCGCTTTTCGGACTTCGCGTCCAGGACTTCGTGTCCATCTTTACCGCTTTTCGGACTTGCGTCCAGGACTTCGTGTCCATCTTTACCGCTTTTCGGACTTCGCGTCCAGGACTTCGTGTCCATCTTTACCGCTTTTCGGACTTCGTCCAGGACTTCGTGTCCATCTTTACCGCTTTTCGGACTTCGTGTCCATCTTTACGCTTTTCGGACTTCGCGTCCAGGACTTCGTGTCCATCTTTACCGCTTTTCGGACTTCGCGTCCAGGACTTCGTGTCCATCTTTACCGCTTTTCGGACTATGCGTCCAGGACTTCGTGTCCATCTTTACCGCTTTTCGGACTTCGCGTCCAGGACTTCGTGTCCATCTTTACCGCTTTTCGGACTTCGTGTCCATCTTTACTGCTTTTCGGACTTCGCGTCCAGGACTTCGTGTCCATCTTTACTGCTTTTCGGACTTCGCGTCCAGGACTTCGTGTCATCTTTACCGCTTTCGGACTTTGCGTCCAGGACTTGGTGTCCATCTTTACCGCTTTTCGGACTTTGCGTCCAGGACTTGGTGTCCATCTTTCCCGCTTTTCGGACTTCGCGTCCAGGACTTCGTGTCCATCTTTCCCGCTTTTCGGACTTCGCGTCCAGGACTTCGTGTCCATCTTTCCCGCTTTTCGGACTTCGCGTCCAGGACTTCGTGTCCATCTTTACCGCTTTTCGGACTATGCGTCCAGGACTTCGTGTCCATCTTTACCGCTTTTCGGACTTCGCGTCCAGGACTTCGTGTCCATCTTTACCGCTTTTCGGACTTCGCGTCCAGGACTTCGTGTCCATCTTTACCGCTTTTCGGACTTCGCGTCCAGGACTTCGTGTCCATCTTTACCGCTTTTCGGACTTCGCGTCCAGGACTTCGTGTCCATCTTTACCGCTTTTCGGACTTCGCGTCCAGGACTTCGTGTCCATCTTTCCGCTTTTCGGACTTCGCGTCCAGGACTTCGTGTCCATCTTTCCCGCTTTTCGGACTTCGCGTCCAGGACTTCGTGTCCATCTTTCCCGCTTTTCGGACTTCGCGTCCAGGACTTCGTGTCCATCTTTACCGCTTTTCGGACTTGCGTCCAGGACTTCGTGTCCATCTTTACCGCTTTTCGGACTTCGCGTCCAGGACTTCGTGTCCATCTTTACCGCTTTTCGGACTTCGCGTCCAGGACTTCGTGTCCATCTTTACCGCTTTTCGGACTTCGTGTCCATCTTTACTGCTTTTCGGACTTCGCGTCCAGGACTTCGTGTCCATCTTTACCGCTTTTCGGACTTCGCGTCCAGGACTTCGTGTCCATCTTTCCGCTTTTCGGACTTCGCGTCCAGGACTTCGTGTCCATCTTTACCGCTTTTCGGACTTGCGTCCAGGACTTCGTGTCCATCTTTACCGCTTTTCGGACTTCGCGTCCAGGACTTCGTGTTCATCTTTACCGCTTTTCGGACTTCGTGTCCATCTTTACTGCTTTTCGGACTTCGCGTCCAGGACTTCGTGTCCATCTTTACTGCTTTTCGGACTTCGCGTCCAGGACTTCGTGTCCATCTTTACTGCTTTTCGGACTTCGCGTCCAGGACTTCGTGTCAATCTTTACCGCTTTTCGGACTTTGCGTCCAGGACTTGGTGTCCATCTTTCCCGCTTTTCGGATTTCGCGTCCAGGACTTCGTGTCCATCTTTCCCGCTTTTCGGACTTCGCGTCCAGGACTTCGTGTCCATCTTTCCCGCTTTTCGGACTTCGCGTCCAGGACTTCGTGTCCATCTTTACCGCTTTTCGGACTTTGCGTCCAGGACTTCGTGTCCATCTTTACCGCTTTTCGGACTTCTCGTCCAGGACTTCGTGTCCATCTTTACCGCTTTTCGGACTTCTCGTCCAGGACTTCGTGTCCATCTTTACCGCTTTTCGGACTTCGTGTCCATCTTTACTGCTTTTCGGACTTCGCGTCCAGGACTTCGTGTCCATCTTTACCGCTTTTCGGACTTCGCGTCCAGGACTTCGTGTCCATCTTTACCGCTTTTCGGACTATGCGTCCAGGACTTCGTGTCCATCTTTACCGCTTTTCGGACTTCGCGTCCAGGACTTCGTGTCCATCTTTACCGCTTTTCGGACTTCGTGTCCATCTTTACTGCTTTTCGGACTTCGCGTCCAGGACTTCGTGTCCATCTTTACTGCTTTTCGGACTTCGCGTCCAGGACTTCGTGTCAATCTTTACCGCTTATCGGACTTCGTGTCCAGGACTTCATGTCCATCTTTACCGCTTTTCGGACTTTGCGTCCAGGACTTGGTGTCCATCTTTCCCGCTTTTCGGACTTCGCGTCCAGGACTTCGTGTCCATCTTTCCCGCTTTTCGGACTTCGCGTCCAGGACTTCGTGTCCATCTTTACCGCTTTTCGGACTTCGCGTCCAGGACTTCGTGTCCATCTTTACCGCTTTTCGGACTATGCGTCCAGGACTTCGTGTCCATCTTTACCGCTTTTCGGACTTCTCGTCCAGGACTTCGTGTCCATCTTTACCGCTTTTCGGACTTCGTGTCCATCTTTACTGCTTTTCGGACTTCGCGTCCAGGACTTCGTGTCCATCTTTACTGCTTTTCGGACTTCGCGTCCAGGACTTCGTGTCATCTTTACCGCTTTCGGACTTCGCGTCCAGGACTTCGTGTCCATCTTTACCGCTTTTCGGACTTTGCGTCCAGGACTTGTGTCCATCTTTCCCGCTTTTCGGACTTCGCGTCCAGGACTTCGTGTCCATCTTTCCCGCTTTTCGGACTTCGCGTCCAGGACTTCGTGTCCATCTTTCCCGCTTTTCGGACTTCGCGTCCAGGACTTCGTGTCCATCTTTACCGCTTTTCGGACTATGCGTCCAGGACTTCGTGTCCATCTTTACCGCTTTTCGGACTTCGCGTCCAGGACTTCGTGTCCATCTTTACCGCTTTTCGGACTTCTCGTCCAGGACTTCGTGTCCATCTTTACCGCTTTTCGGACTATGCGTCCAGGACTTCGTGTCCATCTTTACCGCTTTTCGGACTTCGCGTCCAGGACTTCGTGTCCATCTTTACCGCTTTTCGGACTTCGTGTCCATCTTTACTGCTTTTCGGACTTCGCGTCCAGGACTTCGTGTCCATCTTTACCGCTTTTCGGACTTCGCGTCCAGGACTTCGTGTCATCTTTACCGCTTTTCGGACTTCGCGTCCAGGACTTCGTGTCCATCTTTACCGCTTTTCGGACTTCGCGTCCAGGACTTGGTGTCCATCTTTCCCGCTTTTCGGACTTCGCGTCCAGGACTTCGTGTCCATCTTTCCCGCTTTTCGGACTTCGCGTCCAGGACTTCGTGTCCATCTTTCCCGCTTTTCGGACTTCGCGTCCAGGACTTCGTGTCCATCTTTACCGCTTTTCGGACTATGCGTCCAGGACTTCGTGTCCATCTTTACCGCTTTTCGGACTTCGCGTCCAGGACTTCGTGTCCATCTTTACCGCTTTTCGGACTTCGTGTCCATCTTTACTGCTTTTCGGACTTCGCGTCCAGGACTTCGTGTCCATCTTTACCGCTTTTCGGACTTCGCGTCCAGGACTTCGTGTCCATCTTTACCGCTTTTCGGACTTCGCGTCCAGGACTTGGTGTCCATCTTTCCCGCTTTTCGGACTTCGCGTCCAGGACTTCGTGTCCATCTTTCCCGCTTTTCGGACTTCGCGTCCAGGACTTCGTGTCCATCTTTCCCGCTTTTCGGACTACGCGTCCAGGACTTCGTGTCCATCTTTACCGCTTTTCGGACTATGCGTCCAGGACTTCGTGTCCATCTTTACCGCTTTTCGGACTTCGCGTCCAGGACTTCGTGTCCATCTTTACCGCTTTTCGGACTTCGTGTCCATCTTTACTGCTTTTCGGACTTCGCG
Organism: Punica granatum; assembly: GCF_007655135.1. Classification (NCBI taxonomy): domain Eukaryota; kingdom Viridiplantae; phylum Streptophyta; class Magnoliopsida; order Myrtales; family Lythraceae; genus Punica; species Punica granatum. Next base: position 108,108 of record NW_022204353.1, on the reverse strand, counting down.
TCCAGGACTTCGTGTCCATCTTTACTGCTTTTCGGACTTCGCGTCCAGGACTTCGTGTCAATCTTTACCGCTTATCGGACTTCGCGTCCAGGACTTCGTGTCCATCTTTACCGCTTTTCGGACTTTGCGTCCAGGACTTGGTGTCCATCTTTCCCGCTTTTCGGACTTCGCGTCCAGGACTTCGTGTCCATCTTTCCCGCTTTTCGGACTTCGCGTCCAGGACTTCGTGTCCATCTTTCCCGCTTTTCGGACTACGCGTCCAGGACTTCGTGTCCATCTTTACCGCTTTTCGGACTATGCGTCCAGGACTTCGTGTCCATCTTTACCGCTTTTCGGACTTCGCGTCCAGGACTTCGTGTCCATCTTTACCGCTTTTCGGACTTCGCGTCCAGGACTTCGTGTCCATCTTTACCGCTTTTCGGACTTCGTGTCCATCTTTACTGCTTTTCGGACTTCGCGTCCAGGACTTCGTGTCCATCTTTACCGCTTTTCGGACTTCGCGTCCAGGACTTCGTGTCAATCTTTACCGCTTATCGGACTTCGCGTCCAGGACTTCGTGTCCATCTTTACCGCTTTTCGGACTTGCGTCCAGGACTTGGTGTCCATCTTTCCCGCTTTTCGGACTTCGCGTCCAGGACTTCGTGTCCATCTTTCCCGCTTTTCGGACTTCGCGTCCAGGACTTCGTGTCCATCTTTCCGCTTTTCGGACTTCGCGTCCAGGACTTCGTGTCCATCTTTACCGCTTTTCGGACTTGCGTCCAGGACTTCGTGTCCATCTTTACCGCTTTTCGGACTTCGTGTCCATCTTTACGCTTTTCGGACTTCGCGTCCAGGACTTCGTGTCCATCTTTACCGCTTTTCGGACTTCGCGTCCAGGACTTCGTGTCCATCTTTACGCTTTTCGGACTTCGCGTCCAGGACTTCGTGTCCATCTTTACCGCTTTTCGGACTTCGCGTCCAGGACTTCGTGTCCATCTTTACCGCTTTTCGGACTTCGCGTCCAGGACTTCGTGTCCATCTTTACCGCTTTTCGGACTTCGCGTCCAGGACTTCGTGTCCATCTTTACCGCTTTTCGGACTTCGCGTCCAGGACTTCGTGTCCATCTTTACCGCTTTTCGGACTTCGCGTCCAGGACTTCGTGTCCATCTTTACCGCTTTTCGGACTTCGCGTCCAGGACTTCGTGTCCATCTTTCCCGCTTTTCGGACTTCGCGTCCAGGACTTCGTGTCCATCTTTCCGCTTTTCGGACTTCGCGTCCAGGACTTCGTGTCCATCTTTCCGCTTTTCGGACTTCGCGTCCAGGACTTCGTGTCCATCTTTACCGCTTTTCGGACTTGCGTCCAGGACTTCGTGTCCATCTTTACCGCTTTTCGGACTTCGTGTCCATCTTTACTGCTTTTCGGACTTCGCGTCCAGGACTTCGTGTCCATCTTTACCGCTTTTCGGACTTCGCGTCCAGGACTTCGTGTCCATCTTTACCGCTTTTCGGACTTCGCGTCCAGGACTTCGTGTCCATCTTTACCGCTTTTCGGACTTCGCGTCCAGGACTTCGTGTCCATCTTTACCGCTTTTCGGACTTCGCGTCCAGGACTTCGTGTCCATCTTTACCGCTTTTCGGACTTCGCGTCCAGGACTTCGTGTCCATCTTTACCGCTTTTCGGACTTCGCGTCCAGGACTTCGTGTCCATCTTTACCGCTTTTCGGACTTCGCGTCCAGGACTTCGTGTCCATCTTTACCGCTTTTCGGACTTCGCGTCCAGGACTTCGTGTCCATCTTTCCCGCTTTTCGGACTTCGCGTCCAGGACTTCGTGTCCATCTTTCCCGCTTTTCGGACTTCGCGTCCAGGACTTCGTGTCCATCTTTACCGCTTTTCGGACTTCGCGTCCAGGACTTCGTGTCCATCTTTACCGCTTTTCGGACTTGCGTCCAGGACTTCGTGTCCATCTTTACCGCTTTTCGGACTTCGTGTCCATCTTTACTGCTTTTCGGACTTCGCGTCCAGGACTTCGTGTCCATCTTTACTGCTTTTCGGACTTCGCGTCCAGGACTTCGTGTCCATCTTTACCGCTTTTCGGACTTCGCGTCCAGGACTTCGTGTCCATCTTTACCGCTTTTCGGACTTCGCGTCCAGGACTTCGTGTCCATCTTTACCGCTTTTCGGACTTCGCGTCCAGGACTTCGTGTCCATCTTTCCCGCTTTTCGGACTTCGCGTCCAGGACTTCGTGTCCATCTTTCCCGCTTTTCGGACTTCGCGTCCAGGACTTCGTGTCCATCTTTCCCGCTTTTCGGACTTCGCGTCCAGGACTTCGTGTCCATCTTTACCGCTTTTCGGACTTGCGTCCAGGACTTCGTGTCCATCTTTACCGCTTTTCGGACTTCGCGTCCAGGACTTCGTGTCCATCTTTACCGCTTTTCGGACTTCGCGTCCAGGACTTCGTGTCCATCTTTACGCTTTTCGGACTTCGCGTCCAGGACTTCGTGTCCATCTTTACCGCTTTTCGGACTTCGCGTCCAGGACTTCGTGTCCATCTTTACCGCTTTTCGGACTTCGCGTCCAGGACTTCGTGTCCATCTTTACCGCTTTTCGGACTTGCGTCCAGGACTTCGTGTCCATCTTTCCCGCTTTTCGGACTTCGCGTCCAGGACTTCGTGTCCATCTTTCCCGCTTTTCGGACTTCGCGTCCAGGACTTCGTGTCCATCTTTACCGCTTTTCGGACTACGCGTCCAGGACTTCGTGTCCATCTTTACCGCTTTTCGGACTTCGCGTCCAGGACTTCGTGTCCATCTTTACCGCTTTTCGGACTTCGTGTCCATCTTTACTGCTTTTCGGACTTCGCGTCCAGGACTTCGTGTCCATCTTTGCTTTTCGGACTTCGCGTCCAGGACTTCGTGTCAATCTTTACCGCTTTTCGGACTTCGCGTCCAGGACTTCGTGTCCATCTTTACCGCTTTTCGGACTTCGCGTCCAGGACTTGGTGTCCATCTTTACCGCTTTTCGGACTTCGCGTCCAGGACTTCGTGTCCATCTTTCCCGCTTTTCGGACTTCGCGTCCAGGACTTCGTGTCCATCTTTCCCGCTTTTCGGACTTCGCGTCCAGGACTTCGTGTCCATCTTTACCGCTTTTCGGACTACGCGTCCAGGACTTCGTGTCCATCTTTACCGCTTTTCGGACTTGCGTCCAGGACTTCGTGTCCATCTTTACCGCTTTTCGGACTTCTCGTCCAGGACTTCGTGTCCATCTTTACCGTTTTTCGGACTTCGTGTCCATCTTTACTGCTTTTCGGACTTCGCGTCCAGGACTTCGTGTCCATCTTTACAGCTTTTCGGACTTCGCGTCCAGGACTTCGTGTCCATCTTTACCGCTTTTCGGACTTCGCGTCCAGGACTTGGTGTCCATCTTTCCCGCTTTTCGGACTTCGCGTCCAGGACTTCGTGTCCATCTTTCCCGCTTTTCGGACTTCGCGTCCAGGACTTCGTGTCCATCTTTCCCGCTTTTCGGACTTCGCGTCCAGGACTTCGTGTCCATCTTTACCGCTTTTCGGACTATGCGTCCAGGACTTCGTGTCCATCTTTACCGCTTTTCGGACTTCGCGTCCAGGACTTCGTGTCCATCTTTACCGCTTTTCGGACTTCGTGTCCATCTTTACTGCTTTTCGGACTTCGCGTCCAGGACTTCGTGTCCATCTTTACTGCTTTTCGGACTTCGCGTCCAGGACTTCGTGTCAATCTTTACCGCTTTTCGGACTTCGCGTCCAGGACTTCGTGTCCATCTTTACCGCTTTTCGGACTTTGCGTCCAGGACTTGGTGTCCATCTTTCCCGCTTTTCGGACTTCGCGTCCAGGACTTCGTGTCCATCTTTCCCGCTTTTCGGACTTCGCGTCCAGGACTTCGTGTCCATCTTTACCGCTTTTCGGACTTGCGTCCAGGACTTCGTGTCCATCTTTACCGCTTTTCGGACTTCGCGTCCAGGACTTCGTGTCCATCTTTACCGCTTTTCGGACTTCGTGTCCATCTTTACTGCTTTTCGGACTTCGCGTCCAGGACTTCGTGTCCATCTTTACGCTTTTCGGACTTCGCGTCCAGGACTTCGTGTCAATCTTTACCGCTTTTCGGACTTCGCGTCCAGGACTTCGTGTCCATCTTTCCGCTTTTCGGACTTCGCGTCCAGGACTTCGTGTCCATCTTTCCCGCTTTTCGGACTTCGCGTCCAGGACTTCGTGTCCATCTTTCCCGCTTTTCGGACTACGCGTCCAGGACTTCGTGTCCATCTTTACCGCTTTTCGGACTTGCGTCCAGGACTTCGTGTCCATCTTTACCGCTTTTCGGACTTCGCGTCCAGGACTTCGTGTCCATCTTTACCGCTTTTCGGACTTCGTGTCCATCTTTACTGCTTTTCGGACTTCGCGTCCAGGACTTCGTGTCCATCTTTACTGCTTTTCGGACTTCGCGTCCAGGACTTCGTGTCAATCTTTACCGCTTATCGGACTTCGCGTCCAGGACTTCGTGTCCATCTTTACCGCTTTTCGGACTTCGCGTCCAGGACTTGGTGTCCATCTTTCCCGCTTTTCGGACTTCGCGTCCAGGACTTCGTGTCCATCTTTCCCGCTTTTCGGACTTCGCGTCCAGGACTTCGTGTCCATCTTTCCCGCTTTTCGGACTTCGCGTCCAGGACTTCGTGTCCATCTTTACCGCTTTTCGGACTATGCGTCCAGGACTTCGTGTCCATCTTTACCGCTTTTCGGACTTCGCGTCCAGGACTTCGTGTCCATCTTTACCGCTTTTCGGACTTCGCGTCCAGGACTTCGTGTCCATCTTTACCGCTTTTCGGACTTCGTGTCCATCTTTACTGCTTTTCGGACTTCGCGTCCAGGACTTCGTGTCCATCTTTACCGCTTTTCGGACTTCGCGTCCAGGACTTCGTGTCAATCTTTACCGCTTTTCGGACTTCGCGTCCAGGACTTCGTGTCCATCTTTACCGCTTTTCGGACTTTGCGTCCAGGACTTCGTGTCCATCTTTCCCGCTTTTCGGACTTCGCGTCCAGGACTTCGTGTCCATCTTTCCCGCTTTTCGGACTTCGCGTCCAGGACTTCGTGTCCATCTTTACCGCTTTTCGGACTTCGCGTCCAGGACTTCGTGTCCATCTTTACCGCTTTTCGGACTTGCGTCCAGGACTTCGTGTCCATCTTTACCGCTTTTCGGACTTCGTGTCCATCTTTACTGCTTTTCGGACTTCGCGTCCAGGACTTCGTGTCCATCTTTACCGCTTTTCGGACTTCGCGTCCAGGACTTCGTGTCCATCTTTACCGCTTTTCGGACTTGCGTCCAGGACTTCGTGTCCATCTTTACCGCTTTTCGGACTTCGCGTCCAGGACTTCGTGTCCATCTTTACCGCTTTTCGGACTTGCGTCCAGGACTTCGTGTCCATCTTTACCGCTTTTCGGACTTCGCGTCCAGGACTTCGTGTCCATCTTTACCGCTTTTCGGACTTCGTGTCCATCTTTACTGCTTTTCGGACTTCGCGTCCAGGACTTCGTGTCCATCTTTACCGCTTTTCGGACTTCGCGTCCAGGACTTCGTGTCCATCTTTACCGCTTTTCGGACTTCGCGTCCAGGACTTCGTGTCCATCTTTACCGCTTTTCGGACTTCGCGTCCAGGACTTCGTGTCCATCTTTCCGCTTTTCGGACTTCGCGTCCAGGACTTCGTGTCCATCTTTCCCGCTTTTCGGACTTCGCGTCCAGGACTTCGTGTCCATCTTTACCGCTTTTCGGACTTGCGTCCAGGACTTCGTGTCCATCTTTACCGCTTTTCGGACTTCGCGTCCAGGACTTCGTGTCCATCTTTACCGCTTTTCGGACTTCGTGTCCATCTTTACTGCTTTTCGGACTTCGCGTCCAGGACTTCGTGTCCATCTTTACCGCTTTTCGGACTTCGCGTCCAGGACTTCGTGTCCATCTTTACCGCTTTTCGGACTTCGCGTCCAGGACTTGGTGTCCATCTTTCCGCTTTTCGGACTTCGCGTCCAGGACTTCGTGTCCATCTTTCCCGCTTTTCGGACTTCGCGTCCAGGACTTCGTGTCCATCTTTCCCGCTTTTCGGACTACGCGTCCAGGACTTCGTGTCCATCTTTACCGCTTTTCGGACTATGCGTCCAGGACTTCGTGTCCATCTTTACCGCTTTTCGGACTTCGCGTCCAGGACTTCGTGTCCATCTTTACCGCTTTTCGGACTTCGTGTCCATCTTTACTGCTTTTCGGACTTCGCGTCCAGGACTTCGTGTCCATCTTTACTGCTTTTCGGACTTCGCGTCCAGGACTTCGTGTCAATCTTTACCGCTTATCGGACTTCGCGTCCAGGACTTCGTGTCCATCTTTACCGCTTTTCGGACTTTGCGTCCAGGACTTGGTGTCCATCTTTCCCGCTTTTCGGACTTCGCGTCCAGGACTTCGTGTCCATCTTTCCCGCTTTTCGGACTTCGCGTCCAGGACTTCGTGTCCATCTTTCCCGCTTTTCGGACTTCGCGTCCAGGACTTCGTGTCCATCTTTACCGCTTTTCGGACTATGCGTCCAGGACTTCGTGTCCATCTTTACCGCTTTTCGGACTTCGCGTCCAGGACTTCGTGTCCATCTTTACTGCTTTTCGGACTTCGCGTCCAGGACTTCGTGTCCATCTTTACTGCTTTTCGGACTTCGTGTCCATCTTTACTGCTTTTCGGACTTCGCGTCCAGGACTTCGTGTCCATCTTTACCGCTTTTCGGACTTCGCGTCCAGGACTTCGTGTCCATCTTTCCCGCTTTTCGGACTTCGCGTCCAGGACTTCGTGTCCATCTTTACCGCTTTTCGGACTTCGCGTCCAGGACTTGGTGTCCATCTTTCCCGCTTTTCGGACTTCGCGTCCAGGACTTCGTGTCCATCTTTCCCGCTTTTCGGACTTCGCGTCCAGGACTTCGTGTCCATCTTTCCCGCTTTTCGGACTACGCGTCCAGGACTTCGTGTCCATCTTTACCGCTTTTCGGACTTGCGTCCAGGACTTCGTGTCCATCTTTACCGCTTTTCGGACTTCGTGTCCATCTTTACTGCTTTTCGGACTTCGCGTCCAGGACTTCGTGTCCATCTTTACCGCTTTTCGGACTTCGCGTCCAGGACTTCGTGTCCATCTTTACGCTTTTCGGACTTCGCGTCCAGGACTTCGTGTCCATCTTTACCGCTTTTCGGACTTCGCGTCCAGGACTTCGTGTCCATCTTTACCGCTTTTCGGACTTCGCGTCCAGGACTTCGTGTCCATCTTTACCGCTTTTCGGACTTCGCGTCCAGGACTTCGTGTCCATCTTTACCGCTTTTCGGACTTCGCGTCCAGGACTTCGTGTCCATCTTTACCGCTTTTCGGACTTCGCGTCCAGGACTTCGTGTCCATCTTTACCGCTTTTCGGACTTCGCGTCCAGGACTTCGTGTCCATCTTTCCCGCTTTTCGGACTTCGCGTCCAGGACTTCGTGTCCATCTTTCCCGCTTTTCGGACTTCGCGTCCAGGACTTCGTGTCCATCTTTCCCGCTTTTCGGACTTCGCGTCCAGGACTTCGTGTCCATCTTTACCGCTTTTCGGACTTGCGTCCAGGACTTCGTGTCCATCTTTACCGCTTTTCGGACTTCGTGTCCATCTTTACTGCTTTTCGGACTTCGCGTCCAGGACTTCGTGTCCATCTTTACCGCTTTTCGGACTTCGCGTCCAGGACTTCGTGTCCATCTTTACCGCTTTTCGGACTTCGCGTCCAGGACTTCGTGTCCATCTTTACCGCTTTTCGGACTTCGCGTCCAGGACTTCGTGTCCATCTTTACCGCTTTTCGGACTTTGCGTCCAGGACTTCGTGTCCATCTTTCCCGCTTTTCGGACTTCGCGTCCAGGACTTCGTGTCCATCTTTACCGCTTTTCGGACTTCGCGTCCAGGACTTCGTGTCCATCTTTCCGCTTTTCGGACTTCGCGTCCAGGACTTCGTGTCCATCTTTACCGCTTTTCGGACTTCGCGTCCAGGACTTCGTGTCCATCTTTACCGCTTTTCGGACTTCGCGTCCAGGACTTCGTGTCCATCTTTCCCGCTTTTCGGACTTCGCGTCCAGGACTTCGTGTCCATCTTTCCCGCTTTTCGGACTTCGCGTCCAGGACTTCGTGTCCATCTTTACCGCTTTTCGGACTTCGCGTCCAGGACTTCGTGTCCATCTTTACCGCTTTTCGGACTTCGCGTCCAGGACTTCGTGTCCATCTTTACCGCTTTTCGGACTTCGTGTCCATCTTTACTGCTTTTCGGACTTCGCGTCCAGGACTTCGTGTCCATCTTTACTGCTTTTCGGACTTCGCGTCCAGGACTTCGTGTCAATCTTTACCGCTTATCGGACTTCGCGTCCAGGACTTCGTGTCCATCTTTACCGCTTTTCGGACTTCGCGTCCAGGACTTGGTGTCCATCTTTCCCGCTTTTCGGACTTCGCGTCCAGGACTTCGTGTCCATCTTTCCCGCTTTTCGGACTTCGCGTCCAGGACTTCGTGTCCATCTTTCCCGCTTTTCGGACTTCGCGTCCAGGACTTCGTGTCCATCTTTCCCGCTTTTCGGACTACGCGTCCAGGACTTCGTGTCCATCTTTACCGCTTTTCGGACTTGCGTCCAGGACTTCGTGTCCATCTTTACCGCTTTTCGGACTTCGCGTCCAGGACTTCGTGTCCATCTTTACCGCTTTTCGGACTTCGTGTCCATCTTTACTGCTTTTCGGACTTCGCGTCCAGGACTTCGTGTCCATCTTTACCGCTTTTCGGACTTCGCGTCCAGGACTTCGTGTCCATCTTTACCGCTTTTCGGACTTCGCGTCCAGGACTTGGTGTCCATCTTTCCCGCTTTTCGGACTTCGCGTCCAGGACTTCGTGTCCATCTTTCCCGCTTTTCGGACTTCGCGTCCAGGACTTCGTGTCCATCTTTCCCGCTTTTCGGACTACGCGTCCAGGACTTCGTGTCCATCTTTACCGCTTTTCGGACTATGCGTCCAGGACTTCGTGTCCATCTTTACCGCTTTTCGGACTTCGCGTCCAGGACTTCGTGTCCATCTTTACCGCTTTTCGGACTTCGTGTCCATCTTTACTGCTTTTCGGACTTCGCGTCCAGGACTTCGTGTCCATCTTTACTGCTTTTCGGACTTCGCGTCCAGGACTTCGTGTCAATCTTTACCGCTTATCGGACTTCGCGTCCAGGACTTCGTGTCCATCTTTACCGCTTTTCGGACTTTGCGTCCAGGACTTGGTGTCCATCTTTCCCGCTTTTCGGACTTCGCGTCCAGGACTTCGTGTCCATCTTTCCCGCTTTTCGGACTTCGCGTCCAGGACTTCGTGTCCATCTTTCCCGCTTTTCGGACTTCGCGTCCAGGACTTCGTGTCCATCTTTACCGCTTTTCGGACTATGCGTCCAGGACTTCGTGTCCATCTTTACCGCTTTTCGGACTTCGCGTCCAGGACTTCGTGTCCATCTTTACCGCTTTTCGGACTTCGCGTCCAGGACTTCGTGTCCATCTTTACCGCTTTTCGGACTTCGTGTCCATCTTTACTGCTTTTCGGACTTCGCGTCCAGGACTTCGTGTCCATCTTTACCGCTTTTCGGACTTCGCGTCCAGGACTTCGTGTCCATCTTTACCGCTTTTCGGACTTCGCGTCCAGGACTTCGTGTCCATCTTTACCGCTTTTCGGACTTTGCGTCCAGGACTTGGTGTCCATCTTTCCGCTTTTCGGACTTCGCGTCCAGGACTTCGTGTCCATCTTTCCCGCTTTTCGGACTTCGCGTCCAGGACTTCGTGTCCATCTTTCCCGCTTTTCGGACTCGCGTCCAGGACTTCGTGTCCATCTTTACCGCTTTTCGGACTTGCGTCCAGGACTTCGTGTCCATCTTTACCGCTTTTCGGACTTCGTGTCCATCTTTACTGCTTTTCGGACTTCGCGTCCAGGACTTCGTGTCCATCTTTACCGCTTTTCGGACTTCGCGTCCAGGACTTCGTGTCCATCTTTACCGCTTTTCGGACTTCGCGTCCAGGACTTCGTGTCCATCTTTACCGCTTTTCGGACTTCGCGTCCAGGACTTCGTGTCCATCTTTACCGCTTTTCGGACTTCGCGTCCAGGACTTCGTGTCCATCTTTACCGCTTTTCGGACTTCGCGTCCAGGACTTCGTGTCCATCTTTACCGCTTTTCGGACTTCGCGTCCAGGACTTCGTGTCCATCTTTACCGCTTTTCGGACTTCGCGTCCAGGACTTCGTGTCCATCTTTACCGCTTTTCGGACTTCGCGTCCAGGACTTCGTGTCCATCTTTCCCGCTTTTCGGACTTCGCGTCCAGGACTTCGTGTCCATCTTTCCCGCTTTTCGGACTTCGCGTCCAGGACTTCGTGTCCATCTTTCCCGCTTTTCGGACTACGCGTCCAGGACTTCGTGTCCATCTTTACCGCTTTTCGGACTTGCGTCCAGGACTTCGTGTCCATCTTTACCGCTTTTCGGACTTCGTGTCCATCTTTACTGCTTTTCGGACTTCGCGTCCAGGACTTCGTGTCCATCTTTACTGCTTTTCGGACTTCGCGTCCAGGACTTCGTGTCCATCTTTACCGCTTTTCGGACTTCGCGTCCAGGACTTCGTGTCCATCTTTACCGCTTTTCGGACTTCGCGTCCAGGACTTCGTGTCCATCTTTACCGCTTTTCGGACTTCGCGTCCAGGACTTCGTGTCCATCTTTCCCGCTTTTCGGACTTCGCGTCCAGGACTTCGTGTCCATCTTTCCGCTTTTCGGACTTCGCGTCCAGGACTTCGTGTCCATCTTTCCCGCTTTTCGGACTTCGCGTCCAGGACTTCGTGTCCATCTTTACCGCTTTTCGGACTTCGCGTCCAGGACTTCGTGTCCATCTTTACCGCTTTTCGGACTTCGCGTCCAGGACTTCGTGTCCATCTTTCCCGCTTTTCGGACTTCGCGTCCAGGACTTCGTGTCCATCTTTCCCGCTTTTCGGACTTCGCGTCCAGGACTTCGTGTCCATCTTTCCGCTTTTCGGACTTCGCGTCCAGGACTTCGTGTCCATCTTTACCGCTTTTCGGACTTCGCGTCCAGGACTTCGTGTCCATCTTTACCGCTTTTCGGACTTCGTGTCCATCTTTACTGCTTTTCGGACTTCGCGTCCAGGACTTCGTGTCCATCTTTACTGCTTTTCGGACTTCGCGTCCAGGACTTCGTGTCCATCTTTACCGCTTTTCGGACTTCGCGTCCAGGACTTCGTGTCCATCTTTACCGCTTTTCGGACTTCGCGTCCAGGACTTGGTGTCCATCTTTCCCGCTTTTCGGACTTCGCGTCCAGGACTTCGTGTCCATCTTTCCCGCTTTTCGGACTTCGCGTCCAGGACTTCGTGTCCATCTTTCCCGCTTTTCGGACTTCGCGTCCAGGACTTCGTGTCCATCTTTCCCGCTTTTCGGACTACGCGTCCAGGACTTCGTGTCCATCTTTACCGCTTTTCGGACTTGCGTCCAGGACTTCGTGTCCATCTTTACCGCTTTTCGGACTTCGCGTCCAGGACTTCGTGTCCATCTTTACCGCTTTTCGGACTTCGTGTCCATCTTTACTGCTTTTCGGACTTCGCGTCCAGGACTTCGTGTCCATCTTTACCGCTTTTCGGACTTCGCGTCCAGGACTTCGTGTCCATCTTTACCGCTTTTCGGACTTGCGTCCAGGACTTGGTGTCCATCTTTCCCGCTTTTCGGACTTCGCGTCCAGGACTTCGTGTCCATCTTTCCCGCTTTTCGGACTTCGCGTCCAGGACTTCGTGTCCATCTTTCCCGCTTTTCGGACTACGCGTCCAGGACTTCGTGTCCATCTTTACCGCTTTTCGGACTATGCGTCCAGGACTTCGTGTCCATCTTTACCGCTTTTCGGACTTCGCGTCCAGGACTTCGTGTCCATCTTTACCGCTTTTCGGACTTCGTGTCCATCTTTACTGCTTTTCGGACTTCGCGTCCAGGACTTCGTGTCCATCTTTACTGCTTTTCGGACTTCGCGTCCAGGACTTCGTGTCAATCTTTACCGCTTATCGGACTTCGCGTCCAGGACTTCGTGTCCATCTTTACCGCTTTTCGGACTTTGCGTCCAGGACTTGGTGTCCATCTTTCCCGCTTTTCGGACTTCGCGTCCAGGACTTCGTGTCCATCTTTCCCGCTTTTCGGACTTCGCGTCCAGGACTTCGTGTCCATCTTTCCCGCTTTTCGGACTTCGCGTCCAGGACTTCGTGTCCATCTTTACCGCTTTTCGGACTATGCGTCCAGGACTTCGTGTCCATCTTTACCGCTTTTCGGACTTCGCGTCCAGGACTTCGTGTCCATCTTTACCGCTTTTCGGACTTCGCGTCCAGGACTTCGTGTCCATCTTTACCGCTTTTCGGACTTCGTGTCCATCTTTACTGCTTTTCGGACTTCGCGTCCAGGACTTCGTGTCCATCTTTACCGCTTTTCGGACTTCGCGTCCAGGACTTCGTGTCAATCTTTACCGCTTATCGGACTTCGCGTCCAGGACTTCGTGTCCATCTTTACCGCTTTTCGGACTTCGCGTCCAGGACTTGGTGTCCATCTTTCCCGCTTTTCGGACTTCGCGTCCAGGACTTCGTGTCCATCTTTCCCGCTTTTCGGACTTCGCGTCCAGGACTTCGTGTCCATCTTTCCCGCTTTTCGGACTACGCGTCCAGGACTTCGTGTCCATCTTTACCGCTTTTCGGACTATGCGTCCAGGACTTCGTGTCCATCTTTACCGCTTTTCGGACTTCGTGTCCATCTTTACTGCTTTTCGGACTTCGCGTCCAGGACTTCGTGTCCATCTTTACTGCTTTTCGGACTTCGCGTCCAGGACTTCGTGTCCATCTTTACGCTTTTCGGACTTCGCGTCCAGGACTTCGTGTCCATCTTTACCGCTTTTCGGACTTCGCGTCCAGGACTTCGTGTCCATCTTTACCGCTTTTCGGACTTCGCGTCCAGGACTTCGTGTCCATCTTTACCGCTTTTCGGACTTCGCGTCCAGGACTTCGTGTCCATCTTTACCGCTTTTCGGACTTCGCGTCCAGGACTTCGTGTCCATCTTTACCGCTTTTCGGACTTCGCGTCCAGGACTTCGTGTCCATCTTTACCGCTTTTCGGACTTCGCGTCCAGGACTTCGTGTCCATCTTTACCGCTTTTCGGACTTCGCGTCCAGGACTTCGTGTCCATCTTTACCGCTTTTCGGACTTCGCGTCCAGGACTTCGTGTCCATCTTTACCGCTTTTCGGACTTCGCGTCCAGGACTTCGTGTCCATCTTTACCGCTTTTCGGACTTCGCGTCCAGGACTTCGTGTCCATCTTTACCGCTTTTCGGACTTCGCGTCCAGGACTTCGTGTCCATCTTTACCGCTTTTCGGACTTCGCGTCCAGGACTTCGTGTCCATCTTTACCGCTTTTCGGACTTCGCGTCCAGGACTTCGTGTCCATCTTTACCGCTTTTCGGACTTCGCGTCCAGGACTTGGTGTCCATCTTTCCCGCTTTTCGGACTTCGCGTCCAGGACTTCGTGTCCATCTTTCCCGCTTTTCGGACTTCGCGTCCAGGACTTCGTGTCCATCTTTCCCGCTTTTCGGACTTCGCGTCCAGGACTTCGTGTCCATCTTTACCGCTTTTCGGACTATGCGTCCAGGACTTCGTGTCCATCTTTACCGCTTTTCGGACTTCGCGTCCAGGACTTCGTGTCCATCTTTACCGCTTTTCGGACTTCGCGTCCAGGACTTCGTGTCCATCTTTACCGCTTTTCGGACTTCGTGTCCATCTTTACTGCTTTTCGGACTTCGCGTCCAGGACTTCGTGTCCATCTTTACCGCTTTTCGGACTTCGCGTCCAGGACTTCGTGTCAATCTTTACCGCTTTCGGACTTCGCGTCCAGGACTTCGTGTCCATCTTTACCGCTTTTCGGACTTCGCGTCCAGGACTTGGTGTCCATCTTTCCCGCTTTTCGGACTTCGCGTCCAGGACTTCGTGTCCATCTTTCCCGCTTTTCGGACTTCGCGTCCAGGACTTCGTGTCCATCTTTCCCGCTTTTCGGACTACGCGTCCAGGACTTCGTGTCCATCTTTACCGCTTTTCGGACTTGCGTCCAGGACTTCGTGTCCATCTTTACCGCTTTTCGGACTTCGTGTCCATCTTTACTGCTTTTCGGACTTCGCGTCCAGGACTTCGTGTCCATCTTTACTGCTTTTCGGACTTCGCGTCCAGGACTTCGTGTCCATCTTTACCGCTTTTCGGACTTCGCGTCCAGGACTTCGTGTCCATCTTTACCGCTTTTCGGACTTCGCGTCCAGGACTTCGTGTCCATCTTTACCGCTTTTCGGACTTCGCGTCCAGGACTTCGTGTCCATCTTTACCGCTTTTCGGACTTCGCGTCCAGGACTTCGTGTCCATCTTTACTGCTTTTCGGACTTCGCGTCCAGGACTTCGTGTCCATCTTTACAGCTTTTCGGACTTCGCGTCCAGGACTTCGTGTCCATCTTTCCCGCTTTTCGGACTTCGCGTCCAGGACTTCCTGTCCATCTTTCCCGCTTTTCGGACTACGCGTCCAGGACTTCGTGTCCATCTTTCACGCTTTTCGGACTTCGCGTCCAGGACTTCGTGTCCATCTTTCCCGCTTTTCGGACTACGCGTCCAGGACTTCGTGTCCATCTTTACCGCTTTTCGGACTTCTCGTCCAGGACTTCGTGTCCATCTTTACCGTTTTTCGGACTTCGTGTCCATCTTTACCGCTTTTCGGACTTCGCGTCCAGGACTTGGTGTCCATCTTTCCCGCTTTTCGGACTTCGCGTCCAGGACTTCGTGTCCATCTTTACCGCTTTTCGGACTTCGCGTCCAGGACTTCGTGTCCATCTTTACCGCTTTTCGGACTTCGCGTCCAGGACTTCGTGTCCATCTTTACCGCTTTTCGGACTTCGCGTCCAGGACTTCGTGTCCATCTTTCCCGCTTTTCGGACTTCGCGTCCAGGACTTCGTGTCCATCTTTCCCGCTTTTCGGACTTCGCGTCCAGGACTTCGTGTCCATCTTTCCCGCTTTTCGGACTTCGCGTCCAGGACTTCGTGTCCATCTTTACCGCTTTTCGGACTTCGCGTCCAGGACTTCGTGTCCATCTTTACCGCTTTTCGGACTTCGCGTCCAGGACTTCGTGTCCATCTTTACCGCTTTTCGGACTTCGCGTCCAGGACTTCGTGTCCATCTTTCCCGCTTTTCGGACTTCGCGTCCAGGACTTCGTGTCCATCTTTACCGCTTTTCGGACTTCGCGTCCAGGACTTCGTGTCCATCTTTACCGCTTTTCGGACTTCGCGTCCAGGACTTCGTGTCCATCTTTACCGCTTTTCGGACTTCGTGTCCATCTTTACTGCTTTTCGGACTTCGCGTCCAGGACTTCGTGTCCATCTTTACTGCTTTTCGGACTTCGCGTCCAGGACTTCGTGTCCATCTTTACCGCTTTTCGGACTTCGCGTCCAGGACTTCGTGTCCATCTTTACCGCTTTCGGACTTCGCGTCCAGGACTTGGTGTCCATCTTTCCCGCTTTTCGGACTTCGCGTCCAGGACTTCGTGTCCATCTTTCCCGCTTTTCGGACTTCGCGTCCAGGACTTCGTGTCCATCTTTCCGCTTTTCGGACTTCGCGTCCAGGACTTCGTGTCCATCTTTCCCGCTTTTCGGACTACGCGTCCAGGACTTCGTGTCCATCTTTACCGCTTTTCGGACTATGCGTCCAGGACTTCGTGTCCATCTTTACCGCTTTTCGGACTTCGCGTCCAGGACTTCGTGTTCCATCTTTACCGCTTTTCGGACTTCGTGTCCATCTTTACTGCTTTTCGGACTTCGCGTCCAGGACTTCGTGTCCATCTTTCCCGCTTTTCGGACTTCGCGTCCAGGACTTCGTGTCCATCTTTACCGCTTTTCGGACTTTGCGTCCAGGACTTGGTGTCCATCTTTCCCGCTTTTCGGACTTCGCGTCCAGGACTTCGTGTCCATCTTTCCCGCTTTTCGGACTTCGCGTCCAGGACTTCGTGTCCATCTTTCCCGCTTTTCGGACTACGCGTCCAGGACTTCGTGTCCATCTTTACCGCTTTTCGGACTATGCGTCCAGGACTTCGTGTCCATCTTTACCGCTTTTCGGACTTCGCGTCCAGGACTTCGTGTCCATCTTTACCGCTTTTCGGACTTCGTGTCCATCTTTACTGCTTTTCGGACTTCGCGTCCAGGACTTCGTGTCCATCTTTACTGCTTTTCGGACTTCGCGTCCAGGACTTCGTGTCAATCTTTACCGCTTATCGGACTTCGGTCCAGGACTTCGTGTCCATCTTTACCGCTTTTCGGACTTTGCGTCCAGGACTTGGTGTCCATCTTTCCCGCTTTTCGGACTTCGCGTCCAGGACTTCGTGTCCATCTTTCCCGCTTTTCGGACTTCGCGTCCAGGACTTCGTGTCCATCTTTCCCGCTTTTCGGACTACGCGTCCAGGACTTCGTGTCCATCTTTACCGCTTTTCGGACTATGCGTCTAGGACTTCGTGTCCATCTTTACCGCTTTTCGGACTTCGCGTCCAGGACTTCGTGTCCATCTTTACCGCTTTTCGGACTTCTCGTCCAGGACTTCGTGTCCATCTTTACCGCTTTTCGGACTTCGTGTCCATCTTTACTGCTTTTCGGACTTCGCGTCCAGGACTTCGTGTCCATCTTTACAGCTTTTCGGACTTCGCGTCCAGGACTTCGTGTCAATCTTTACCGCTTATCGGACTTCGCGTCCAGGACTTCGTGTCCATCTTTACCGCTTTTCGGACTTTGCGTCCAGGACTTGGTGTCCATCTTTCCCGCTTTTCGGACTTCGCGTCCAGGACTTCGTGTCCATCTTTCCCGCTTTTCGGACTTCGCGTCCAGGACTTCGTGTCCATCTTTCCCGCTTTTCGGACTACGCGTCCAGGACTTCGTGTCCATCTTTACCGCTTTTCGGACTATGCGTCCAGGACTTCGTGTCCATCTTTACCGCTTTTCGGACTTCGTGTCCATCTTTACTGCTTTTCGGACTTCGCGTCCAGGACTTCGTGTCCATCTTTACTGCTTTTCGGACTTCGCGTCCAGGACTTCGTGTCCATCTTTACCGCTTTTCGGACTTCGCGTCCAGGACTTCGTGTCCATCTTTACCGCTTTTCGGACTTCGCGTCCAGGACTTCGTGTCCATCTTTACCGCTTTTCGGACTTCGCGTCCAGGACTTCGTGTCCATCTTTACCGCTTTTCGGACTTCGCGTCCAGGACTTCGTGTCCATCTTTACCGCTTTTCGGACTTCGCGTCCAGGACTTCGTGTCCATCTTTACCGCTTTTCGGACTTCGCGTCCAGGACTTCGTGTCCATCTTTACCGCTTTTCGGACTTCGCGTCCAGGACTTCGTGTCCATCTTTACCGCTTTCGGACTTCGCGTCCAGGACTTCGTGTCCATCTTTACCGCCTTTCGGACTTCGCGTCCAGGACTTCGTGTCCATCTTTACCGCCTTTCGGACTTCGCGTCCAGGACTTCGTGTCCATCTTTACCGCCTTTCGGACTTCGCGTCCAGGACTTCGTGTCCACCTTTACTGCTTTTCGGACTTCGCGTCCAGGACTTCGTGTCCATCTTTACCGCTTTTCGGACTTCGTGTTCAGGACTTCGTGTCCATCTTTACCGCTTTTCGGACTTCGCGCCCAGGACTTCGTGTCCATCTTTACCGCTTTTCGGACTTCGCGTCCAGGACTTCGTGTCCATCTTTCCCGCTTTTCGGACTTCGCGTCCAGGACTTCGTGTCCATCTTTCCCGCTTTTCGGACTTCGCGTCCAGGACTTCGTGTCCATCTTTCCCGCTTTTCGGACTACGCGTCCAGGACTTCGTGTCCATCTTTACCGCTTTTCGGACTATGCGTCCAGGACTTCGTGTCCATCTTTACCGCTTTTCGGACTTCGCGTCCAGGACTTCGTGTCCATCTTTACCGCTTTTCGGACTTCGCGTCCAGGACTTCGTGTCCATCTTTACCGCTTTCGGACTTCGTGTCCATCTTTACTGCTTTTCGGACTTCGCGTCCAGGACTTCGTGTCCATCTTTACGCTTTTCGGACTTCGCGTCCAGGACTTCGTGTCAATCTTTACGCTTTTCGGACTTCGCGTCCAGGACTTCGTGTCCATCTTTACCGCTTTTCGGACTTCGCGTCCAGGACTTGGTGTCCATCTTTCCGCTTTTCGGACTTCGCGTCCAGGACTTCGTGTCCATCTTTCCCGCTTTTCGGACTTCGCGTCCAGGACTTCGTGTCCATCTTCCCGCTTTTCGGACTACGCGTCCAGGACTTCGTGTCCATCTTTACCGCTTTTCGGACTTGCGTCCAGGACTTCGTGTCCATCTTTACCGCTTTCGGACTCGTGTCCATCTTTACTGTTTCGGACTTCGCGTCCAGGACTTCGTGTCCATCTTTACTGCTTTTCGGACTTCGCGTCCAGGACTTCGTGTCCATCTTTACCGCTTTTCGGACTTCGCGTCCAGGACTTCGTGTCCATCTTTACCGCTTTCGGACTTCGCGTCCAGGACTTCGTGTCCATCTTTACCGCTTTTCGGACTTCGCGTCCAGGACTTCGTGTCCATCTTTACCGCTTTTCGGACTTCGCCAGTCAGTGACATCCTTTTCGCATTCGTCAGGATTCGTTCCATCTTTACTGTTGGAGGACTTCGCTCGGATGGATCTTTACCGCTCTTCGCGTCCAGGACTTCGTGTCCATCTTTACCGCTTTTCGGACTTCGCGTCCAGGACTTCGTGTCCATCTTTACCGCTTTTCGGACTTCGCGTCCAGGACTTGGTGTCATCTTTCCGCTTTTCGGACTTCGCGTCCAGGACTTCGTGTCCATCTTTACCGCTTTTCGGACTTCGCGTCCAGGACTTCGTGTCCATCTTTACCGCTTTTCGGACTTCGCGTCCAGGACTTCGTGTCCATCTTTACCGCTTTTCGGACTTGCGTCCAGGACTTCGTGTCCATCTTTACGCTTTTTCGGACTTCGTGTCCATCTTTACTGCTTTTCGGACTTCGCGTCCAGGACTTCGTGTCCATCTTTACCGCTTTTCGGACTTCGCGTCCAGGACTTCGTGTCCATCTTTACCGCTTTTCGGACTCGCGTCCAGGACTTCGTGTATCTTTACCGCTTTTCGGACTTCGCGTCCAGGACTTCGTGTCCATCTTTACCGCTTTCGGACTTTGCGTCCAGGACTTGGTGTCCATCTTTCCCGCTTTTCGGACTTCGCGTCCAGGACTTCGTGTCCATCTTTCCCGCTTTTCGGACTTCGCGTCCAGGACTTCGTGTCCATCTTTCCCGCTTTTCGGACTTCGCGTCCAGGACTTCGTGTCCATCTTTACCGCTTTCGGACTTGCGTCCAGGACTTCGTGTCCATCTTTACCGCTTTTCGGACTTCGCGTCCAGGACTTCGTGTCCATCTTTACGCTTTTCGGACTTCTCGTCCAGGACTTCGTGTCCATCTTTACCGCTTTTCGGACTTCGCGTCCAGGACTTCGTGTCCATCTTTACCGCTTTTCGGACTTCGCGTCCAGGACTTCGTGTCAATCTTTACCGCTTTTCGGACTTCGCGTCCAGGACTTCGTGTCCATCTTTACCGCTTTTCGGACTTCGCGTCCAGGACTTGTGTCCATCTTTCCCGCTTTTCGGACTTCGCGTCCAGGACTTCGTGTCCATCTTTACGCTTTTCGGACTTCGCGTCCAGGACTTCGTGTCCATCTTCCCGCTTTTCGGACTACGCGTCCAGGACTTCGTGTCCATCTTTACCGCTTTTCGGACTATGCGTCCAGGACTTCGTGTCCATCTTTACCGCTTTTCGGACTTCGCGTCCAGGACTTCGTGTCCATCTTTACCGCGTTTCGGACTTCGTGTCCATCTTTACTGCTTTTCGGACTTCGCGTCCAGGACTTCGTGTCCATCTTTACTGCTTTTCGGACTTCGCGTCCAGGACTTCGTGTCCATCTTTACCGCTTTTCGGACTTCGCGTCCAGGACTTCGTGTCCATCTTTACCGCTTTTCGGACTTCGCGTCCAGGACTTCGTGTCCATCTTTACCGCTTTTCGGACTTCGCGTCCAGGACTTCGTGTCCATCTTTCCCGCTTTTCGGACTTCGCGTCCAGGACTTCGTGTCCATCTTTCCCGCTTTTCGGACTTCGCGTCCAGGACTTCGTGTCCATCTTTACCGCTTTTCGGACTTCGCGTCCAGGACTTCGTGTGTCCATCTTTACCGCTTTTCGGACTTCGCGTCCAGGACTTCGTGTCCATCTTTACGCTTTTCGGACTTGCGTCCAGGACTTCGTGTCCATCTTTACCGCTTTTCGGACTTCGCGTCCAGGACTTCGTGTCCATCTTTACCGCTTTCGGACTTCGTGTCCATCTTTACTGCTTTTCGGACTTCGCGTCCAGGACTTCGTGTCCATCTTTACTGCTTTTCGGACTTCGCGTCCAGGACTTCGTGTCCATCTTTACCGCTTTTCGGACTTGCGTCCAGGACTTGGTGTCCATCTTTCCCGCTTTCGGACTTCGCGTCCAGGACTTCGTGTCCATCTTTCCCGCTTTTCGGACTTCGCGTCCAGGACTTCGTGTCCATCTTTCCCGCTTTCGGACTACGCGTCCAGGACTTCGTGTCCATCTTTACCGCTTTTCGGACTATGCGTCCAGGACTTCGTGTCCATCTTTACCGCTTTTCGGACTTCGCGTCCAGGACTTCGTGTCCATCTTTACCGCTTTTCGGACTTCGTGTCCATCTTTACTGCTTTTCGGACTTCGCGTCCAGGACTTCGTGTCCATCTTTACTGCTTTTCGGACTTCGCGTCCAGGACTTCGTGTCAATCTTTACCGCTTATCGGACTTCGCGTCCAGGACTTCGTGTCCATCTTTACCGCTTTTCGGACTTTGCGTCCAGGACTTGGTGTCCATCTTTCCCGCTTTTCGGACTTCGCGTCCAGGACTTCGTGTCCATCTTTCCCGCTTTTCGGACTTCGCGTCCAGGACTTCGTGTCCATCTTTCCCGCTTTTCGGACTTCGCGTCCAGGACTTCGTGTCCATCTTTACCGCTTTTCGGACTATGCGTCCAGGACTTCGTGTCCATCTTTACCGCTTTTCGGACTTCGCGTCCAGGACTTCGTGTCCATCTTTACCGCTTTTCGGACTTTCGTCCAGGACTTCGTGTCCATCTTTACCGCTTTTCGGACTTCGTGTCCATCTTTACTGCTTTTCGGACTTCGCGTCCAGGACTTCGTGTCCATCTTTACCGCTTTTCGGACTTCGCGTCCAGGACTTCGTGTCAATCTTTACCGCTTTTCGGACTTCGCGTCCAGGACTTCGTCCATCTTTACCGCTTTTCGGACTTGCGTCCAGGACTTCGTGTCCATCTTTCCGCTTTTCGGACTTCGCGTCCAGGACTTCGTGTCCATCTTTCCCGCTTTTCGGACTTCGCGTCCAGGACTTCGTGTCCATCTTTCCGCTTTTCGGACTACGCGTCCAGGACTTCGTGTCCATCTTTACCGCTTTTCGGACTATGCGTCCAGGACTTCGTGTCCATCTTTACCGCTTTTCGGACTTCGTGTCCATCTTACTGCTTTTCGGACTTCGCGTCCAGGACTTCGTGTCCATCTTTACTGCTTTTCGGACTTCGCGTCCAGGACTTCGTGTCCATCTTTACTGCTTTTCGGACTTCGCGTCCAGGACTTCGTGTCCATCTTTACCGCTTTTCGGACTTCGCGTCCAGGACTTCGTGTCCATCTTTACCGCTTTTCGGACTTCGCGTCCAGGACTTCGTGTCATCTTTACCGCTTTTCGGACTTCGCGTCCAGGACTTCGTGTCCATCTTTCCCGCTTTTCGGACTTCGCGTCCAGGACTTCGTGTCCATCTTTCCCGCTTTCGGACTTCGCGTCCAGGACTTCGTGTCCATCTTTACCGCTTTTCGGACTCGCGTCCAGGACTTCGTGTCCATCTTTACCGCTTTTCGGACTTGCGTCCAGGACTTCGTGTCCATCTTTACCGCTTTTCGGACTTCGTGTCCATCTTTACTGCTTTTCGGACTTCGCGTCCAGGACTTCGTGTCCATCTTTACCGCTTTTCGGACTTCGCGTCCAGGACTTCGTGTCCATCTTTACCGCTTTTCGGACTTCGCGTCCAGGACTTCGTGTCCATCTTTACCGCTTTTCGGACTTCGCGTCCAGGACTTCGTGTCCATCTTTACCGCTTTTCGGACTTCGCGTCCAGGACTTCGTGTCCATCTTTACGCTTTTCGGACTTCGCGTCCAGGACTTCGTGTCATCTTTACGCTTTTCGGACTTCGCGTCCAGGACTTCGTGTCCATCTTTACCGCTTTTCGGACTTCGCGTCCAGGACTGGTGTCCATCTTTCCCGCTTTTCGGACTTCGCGTCCAGGACTTCGTGTCCATCTTTCCGCTTTTCGGACTTCGCGTCCAGGACTTCGTGTCCATCTTTCCCGCTTTTCGGACTTCGCGTCCAGGACTTCGTGTCCATCTTTACCGCTTTTCGGACTTGCGTCCAGGACTTCGTGTCCATCTTTACCGCTTTTCGGACTTCGTGTCCATCTTTACCGCTTTCGGACTTCGCGTCCAGGACTTCGTGTCCATCTTTACTGCTTTTCGGACTTCGCGTCCAGGACTTCGTGTCCATCTTTACAGCTTTTCGGACTTCGCGTCCAGGACTTCGTGTCCATCTTTACCGCTTATCGGACTTCGCGTCCAGGACTTCGTGTCCATCTTTACCGCTTTTCGGACTTCGCGTCCAGGACTTGGTGTCCATCTTTCCCGCTTTTCGGACTTCGCGTCCAGGACTTCGTGTCCATCTTTCCCGCTTTTCGGACTTCGCGTCCAGGACTTCGTGTCCATCTTTCCCGCTTTTCGGACTTCGCGTCCAGGACTTCGTGTCCATCTTTACCGCTTTTCGGACTTGCGTCCAGGACTTCGTGTCCATCTTTACGCTTTTCGGACTTCGCGTCCAGGACTTCGTGTCCATCTTTACCGCTTTTCGGACTTCGCGTCCAGGACTTCGTGTCCATCTTTACTGCTTTTCGGACTTCGCGTCCAGGACTTCGTGTCCATCTTTACCGCTTTTCGGACTTCGCGTCCAGGACTTCGTGTCATCTTTACCGCTTATCGGACTTCGCGTCCAGGACTTCGTGTCCATCTTTACCGCTTTTCGGACTTCGCGTCCAGGACTTGGTGTCCATCTTTCCCGCTTTTCGGACTTCGCGTCCAGGACTTCGTGTCCATCTTTCCCGCTTTTCGGACTTCGCGTCCAGGACTTCGTGTCCATCTTTCCCGCTTTTCGGACTTCGCGTCCAGGACTTCGTGTCCATCTTTACCGCTTTTCGGACTATGCGTCCAGGACTTCGTGTCCATCTTTACCGCTTTTCGGACTTCGTGTCCATCTTTACCGCTTTTCGGACTTCGCGTCCAGGACTTCGTGTCCATCTTTACCGCTTTTCGGACTTCGCGTCCAGGACTTCGTGTCCATCTTTACCGCTTTTCGGACTTCGCGTCCAGGACTTCGTGTCCATCTTTACCGCTTTTCGGACTTCGCGTCCAGGACTTCGTGTCCATCTTTACCGCTTTTCGGACTTCGCGTCCAGGACTTCGTGTCCATCTTTACCGCTTTTCGGACTTCGCGTCCAGGACTTCGTGTCAATCTTTACCGCTTTTCGGACTTCGCGTCCAGGACTTCGTGTCCATCTTTACCGCTTTTCGGACTTCGCGTCCAGGACTTCGTGTCCATCTTTCCCGCTTTTCGGACTTCGCGTCCAGGACTTCGTGTCCATCTTTCCGCTTTTCGGACTTCGCGTCCAGGACTTCGTGTCCATCTTTCCCGCTTTTCGGACTACGCGTCCAGGACTTCGTGTCCATCTTTACCGCTTTTCGGACTATGCGTCCAGGACTTCGTGTCCATCTTTACCGCTTTTCGGACTTCGTGTCCATCTTTACTGCTTTTCGGACTTCGCGTCCAGGACTTCGTGTCCATCTTTACTGCTTTTCGGACTTCGCGTCCAGGACTTCGTGTCCATCTTTACAGCTTTTCGGACTTCGCGTCCAGGACTTCGTGTCCATCTTTACAGCTTTTCGGACTTCGCGTCCAGGACTTCGTGTCAATCTTTACCGCTTATCGGACTTCGCGTCCAGGACTTCGTGTCCATCTTTACCGCTTTTCGGACTTCGCGTCCAGGACTTGGTGTCCATCTTTCCCGCTTTTCGGACTTCGCGTCCAGGACTTCGTGTCCATCTTTCCCGCTTTTCGGACTTCGCGTCCAGGACTTCGTGTCCATCTTTCCCGCTTTTCGGACTACGCGTCCAGGACTTCGTGTCCATCTTTACCGCTTTTCGGACTATGCGTCCAGGACTTCGTGTCCATCTTTACCGCTTTTCGGACTTCGCGTCCAGGACTTCGTGTCCATCTTTACCGCTTTTCGGACTTCGTGTCCATCTTTACTGCTTTTCGGACTTCGCGTCCAGGACTTCGTGTCCATCTTTACTGCTTTTCGGACTTCGCGTCCAGGACTTCGTGTCAATCTTTACCGCTTATCGGACTTCGTGTCCAGGACTTCGTGTCCATCTTTACCGCTTTTCGGACTTTGCGTCCAGGACTTGGTGTCCATCTTTCCCGCTTTTCGGACTTCGCGTCCAGGAGTTCGTGTCCATCTTTCCCGCTTTTCGGACTTCGCGTCCAGGACTTCGTGTCCATCTTTCCCGCTTTTCGGACTATGCGTCTAGGACTTCGTGTCCATCTTTACCGCTTTTCGGACTTCGCGTCCAGGACTTCGTGTCCATCTTTACTGCTTTTCGGACTTCGCGTCCAGGACTTCGTGTCAATCTTTACCGCTTATCGGACTTCGCGTCCAGGACTTCGTGTCCATCTTTACTGCTTTTCGGACTTCGCGTCCAGGACTTCGTGTCAATCTTTACCGCTTATCGGACTTCGTGTCCAGGACTTCGTGTCCATCTTTACCGCTTTTCGGACTTTGCGTCCAGGACTTGGTGTCCATCTTTACCGCTTTTCGGACTTCGCGTCCAGGACTTCGTGTCCATCTTTCCCGCTTTTCGGACTTCGCGTCCAGGACTTCGTGTCCATCTTTCCCGCTTTTCGGACTTCGCGTCCAGGACTTCGTGTCCATCTTTACGCTTTTCGGACTTCGCGTCCAGGACTTCGTGTCCATCTTTACTGCTTTTCGGACTTCGCGTCCAGGACTTCGTGTCCATCTTTACCGCTTTTCGGACTTCGCGTCCAGGACTTCGTGTCCATCTTTACCGCTTTTCGGACTTCGCGTCCAGGACTTGGTGTCCATCTTTCCCGCTTTTCGGACTTCGCGTCCAGGACTTCGTGTCCATCTTTCCCGCTTTTCGGACTTCGCGTCCAGGACTTCGTGTCCATCTTTCCCGCTTTTCGGACTACGCGTCCAGGACTTCGTGTCCATCTTTACCGCTTTTCGGACTATGCGTCCAGGACTTCGTGTCCATCTTTACCGCTTTTCGGACTTCGCGTCCAGGACTTCGTGTCCATCTTTACCGCTTTTCGGACTTCGTGTCCATCTTTACTGCTTTTCGGACTTCGCGTCCAGGACTTCGTGTCCATCTTTACTGCTTTTCGGACTTCGCGTCCAGGACTTCGTGTCAATCTTTACCGCTTATCGGACTTCGGGTCCAGGACTTCGTGTCCATCTTTACCGCTTTTCGGACTTTGCGTCCAGGACTTGGTGTCCATCTTTCCCGCTTTTCGGACTTCGCGTCCAGGACTTCGTGTCCATCTTTCCCGCTTTTCGGACTTCGCGTCCAGGACTTCGTGTCCATCTTTCCCGCTTTTCGGACTACGCGTCCAGGACTTCGTGTCCATCTTTACCGCTTTTCGGACTATGCGTCCAGGACTTCGTGTCCATCTTTACCGCTTTTCGGACTTCGTGTCCATCTTTACTGCTTTTCGGACTTCGCGTCCAGGACTTCGTGTCCATCTTTACTGCTTTTCGGACTTCGCGTCCAGGACTTCGTGTCCATCTTTACTGCTTTTCGGACTTCGCGTCCAGGACTTCGTGTCCATCTTTACCGCTTTTCGGACTTCTCGTCCAGGACTTCGTGTCCATCTTTACTGCTTTTCGGACTTCGCGTCCAGGACTTCGTGTCCATCTTTACTGCTTTTCGGACTTCGCGTCCAGGACTTCGTGTCCATCTTTCCCGCTTTTCGGACTTCGCGTCCAGGACTTCGTGTCCATCTTTCCGCTTTTCGGACTTCGCGTCCAGGACTTCGTGTCCATCTTTCCCGCTTTTCGGACTACGCGTCCAGGACTTCGTGTCCATCTTTACCGCTTTTCGGACTATGCGTCCAGGACTTCGTGTCCATCTTTACCGCTTTTCGGACTTCGCGTCCAGGACTTCGTGTCCATCTTTACCGCTTTTCGGACTTCGTGTCCATCTTTACTGCTTTTCGGACTTCGCGTCCAGGACTTCGTGTCCATCTTTACCGCTTTTCGGACTTCGCGTCCAGGACTTCGTGTCAATCTTTACCGCTTTCGGACTTCGCGTCCAGGACTTCGTGTCCATCTTTACCGCTTTTCGGACTTTCGCGTCCAGGACTTGGTGTCCATCTTTCCCGCTTTTCGGACTTCGCGTCCAGGACTTCGTGTCCATCTTTACCGCTTTTCGGACTTCGCGTCCAGGACTTCGTGTCCATCTTTACCGCTTTTCGGACTTCGCGTCCAGGACTTCGTGTCCATCTTTACCGCTTTTCGGACTTCGCGTCCAGGACTTCGTGTCCATCTTTACCGCTTTTCGGACTTCGCGTCCAGGACTTCGTGTCCATCTTTACCGCTTTTCGGACTTCGCGTCCAGGACTTCGTGTCCATCTTTCCGCTTTTCGGACTTCGCGTCCAGGACTTCGTGTCCATCTTTACCGCTTTTCGGACTATGCGTCCAGGACTTCGTGTCCATCTTTACCGCTTTTCGGACTTCGCGTCCAGGACTTCGTGTCCATCTTTACCGCTTTCGGACTTCGTGTCCATCTTTACTGCTTTTCGGACTTCGCGTCCAGGACTTCGTGTCCATCTTTACTGCTTTTCGGACTTCGCGTCCAGGACTTCGTGTCCAATCTTTACCGCTTATCGGACTTCGCGTCCAGGACTTCGTGTCCATCTTTACCGCTTTTCGGACTTCGCGTCCAGGACTTGGTGTCCATCTTTCCCGCTTTTCGGACTTCGCGTCCAGGACTTCGTGTCCATCTTTCCCGCTTTTCGGACTTCGCGTCCAGGACTTCGTGTCCATCTTTCCCGCTTTTCGGACTACGCGTCCAGGACTTCGTGTCCATCTTTACCGCTTTTCGGACTATGCGTCCAGGACTTCGTGTCCATCTTTACCGCTTTTCGGACTTCGCGTCCAGGACTTCGTGTCCATCTTTACCGCTTTTCGGACTTCGTGTCCATCTTTACTGCTTTTCGGACTTCGCGTCCAGGACTTCGTGTCCATCTTTACTGCTTTTCGGACTTCGCGTCCAGGACTTCGTGTCAATCTTTACCGCTTATCGGACTTCGCGTCCAGGACTTCGTGTCCATCTTTACCGCTTTTCGGACTTCGCGTCCAGGACTTGGTGTCCATCTTTCCGCTTTTCGGACTTGACTTCGTGTCCATCTTTCCGCTTTTCGGACTTCGCGTCCAGGACTTCGTGTCCATCTTTACCGCTTTTCGGACTTCGCGTCCAGGACTTCGTGTCCATCTTTACCGCTTTTCGGACTTCGTGTCCATCTTACCGCTTTTCGGACTTCGCGTCCAGGACTTCGTGTCCATCTTTACTGCTTTTCGGACTTCGCGTCCAGGACTTCGTGTCCATCTTTACCGCTTTTCGGACTTCGCGTCCAGGACTTCGTGTCAATCTTTACCGCTTTTCGGACTTCGCGTCCAGGACTTCGTGTCCATCTTTACCGCTTTTCGGACTTTGCGTCCAGGACTTGGTGTCCATCTTTCCCGCTTTTCGGACTTCGCGTCCAGGACTTCGTGTCCATCTTTCCGCTTTTCGGACTTCGCGTCCAGGACTTCGTGTCCATCTTTCCCGCTTTTCGGACTTCGCGTCCAGGACTTCGTGTCCATCTTTACCGCTTTTCGGACTATGCGTCCAGGACTTCGTGTCCATCTTTACGCTTTTCGGACTTCGCGTCCAGGACTTCGTGTCCATCTTTACGCTTTTCGGACTTCGCGTCCAGGACTTCGTGTCCATCTTTACTGCTTTTCGGACTTCGCGTCCAGGACTTCGTGTCCATCTTTACCGCTTTTCGGACTTCGCGTCCAGGACTTCGTGTCATCTTTACCGCTTATCGGACTTCGCGTCCAGGACTTCGTGTCCATCTTTACGCTTTTCGGACTTTGCGTCCAGGACTTGGTGTCCATCTTTCCGCTTTTCGGACTTCGCGTCCAGGACTTCGTGTCCATCTTTCCCGCTTTTCGGACTTCGCGTCCAGGACTTCGTGTCCATCTTACCCGCTTTTCGGACTTCGCGTCCAGGACTTCGTGTCCATCTTTACCGCTTTTCGGACTTGCGTCGTCCAGGACTTCGTGTCCATTTCTTTACCGCTTTTCGGACTTCGTGTCCATCTTTACTGCTTTTCGGACTTCGCGTCCAGGACTTCGTGTCCATCTTTACCGCTTTTCGGACTTCGCGTCCAGGACTTCGTGTCCATCTTTACCGCTTTTCGGACTTCGCGTCCAGGACTTCGTGTCCATCTTTACCGCTTTTCGGACTTCGCGTCCAGGACTTCGTGTCCATCTTTACCGCTTTTCGGACTTCGCGTCCAGGACTTCGTGTCCATCTTTACCGCTTTTCGGACTTCGCGTCCAGGACTTCGTGTCCATCTTTACCGCTTTTCGGACTTCGCGTCCAGGACTTCGTGTCCATCTTTACCGCTTTTCGGACTTTGCGTCCAGGACTTGTGTCCATCTTTCCCGCTTTTCGGACT
Organism: Punica granatum; assembly: GCF_007655135.1. NCBI lineage: Eukaryota > Viridiplantae > Streptophyta > Magnoliopsida > Myrtales > Lythraceae > Punica > Punica granatum. The sequence goes on along the minus strand of NW_022204353.1, from coordinate 79,034 downwards.
TCGCGTCCAGGACTTCGTGTCCATCTTTCCCGCTTTTCGGACTTCGCGTCCAGGACTTCGTGTCCATCTTTCCCGCTTTTCGGACTTCGCGTCCAGGACTTCGTGTCCATCTTTACCGCTTTTCGGACTTGCGTCCAGGACTTCGTGTCCATCTTTACCGCTTTCGGACTTCGTGTCCATCTTTACTGCTTTTCGGACTTCGCGTCCAGGACTTCGTGTCAATCTTTACCGCTTTTCGGACTTCGCGTCCAGGACTTCGTGTCCATCTTTACTGCTTTTCGGACTTCGCGTCCAGGACTTCGTGTCCATCTTTACCGCTTTTCGGACTTCGCGTCCAGGACTTCGTGTCCATCTTTACCGCTTTTCGGACTTCGCGTCCAGGACTTCGTGTCCATCTTTACCGCTTTTCGGACTTCGCGTCCAGGACTTGGTGTCCATCTTTCCCGCTTTTCGGACTTCGCGTCCAGGACTTCGTGTCCATCTTTCCCGCTTTTCGGACTTCGCGTCCAGGACTTCGTGTCCATCTTTCCCGCTTTTCGGACTACGCGTCCAGGACTTCGTGTCCATCTTTACCGCTTTTCGGACTATGCGTCCAGGACTTCGTGTCCATCTTTACCGCTTTTCGGACTTCGCGTCCAGGACTTCGTGTCCATCTTTACCGCTTTCGGACTTCGTGTCCATCTTTACTGCTTTTCGGACTTCGCGTCCAGGACTTCGTGTCCATCTTTACTGCTTTTCGGACTTCGCGTCCAGGACTTCGTGTCAATCTTTACCGCTTATCGGACTTCGCGTCCAGGACTTCGTGTCCATCTTTACCGCTTTTCGGACTTTGCGTCCAGGACTTGGTGTCCATCTTTCCCGCTTTTCGGACTTCGCGTCCAGGACTTCGTGTCCATCTTTCCCGCTTTTCGGACTTCGCGTCCAGGACTTCGTGTCCATCTTTCCCGCTTTTCGGACTTGCGTCCAGGACTTCGTGTCCATCTTTACCGCTTTTCGGACTTCGCGTCCAGGACTTCGTGTCCATCTTTACCGCTTTTCGGACTTCGCGTCCAGGACTTCGTGTCCATCTTTACCGCTTTTCGGACTTCGCGTCCAGGACTTCGTGTCCATCTTTACCGCTTTTCGGACTTCGCGTCCAGGACTTCGTGTCAATCTTTACGCTTTTCGGACTTCGCGTCCAGGACTTCGTGTCCATCTTTACCGCTTTTCGGACTTCGCGTCCAGGACTTCGTGTCCATCTTTCCCGCTTTTCGGACTTCGCGTCCAGGACTTCGTGTCCATCTTTCCCGCTTTTCGGACTTCGCGTCCAGGACTTCGTGTCCATCTTTCCGCTTTTCGGACTTGCGTCCAGGACTTCGTGTCCATCTTTACCGCTTTTCGGACTTCGCGTCCAGGACTTCGTGTCCATCTTTACCGCTTTTCGGACTTCGCGTCCAGGACTTCGTGTCCATCTTTACGCTTTTCGGACTTCGCGTCCAGGACTTCGTGTCCATCTTACCGCTTTTCGGACTTCGCGTCCAGGACTTCGTGTCCATCTTTCCCGCTTTTCGGACTTCGCGTCCAGGACTTCGTGTCCATCTTTACCGCTTTTCGGACTTCGCGTCCAGGACTTCGTGTCCATCTTTCCCGCTTTTCGGACTTCGCGTCCAGGACTTCGTGTCCATCTTTACCGCTTTTCGGACTTGCGTCCAGGACTTCGTGTCCATCTTTACCGCTTTTCGGACTTCGCGTCCAGGACTTCGTGTCCATCTTTACCGCTTTTCGGACTTCGTGTCCATCTTTACTGCTTTTCGGACTTCGCGTCCAGGACTTCGTGTCCATCTTTACGCTTTTCGGACTTCGCGTCCAGGACTTCGTGTCCATCTTTACCGCTTTTCGGACTTCGCGTCCAGGACTTCGTGTCCATCTTTACCGCTTTTCGGACTTCGCGTCCAGGACTTCGTGTCCATCTTTACGCTTTTCGGACTTCGCGTCCAGGACTTCGTGTCCATCTTTACCGCTTTTCGGACTTCGCGTCCAGGACTTCGTGTCCATCTTTACCGCTTTTCGGACTTCGCGTCCAGGACTTCGTGTCCATCTTTACCGCTTTTCGGACTTCGCGTCCAGGACTTCGTGTCCATCTTTACCGCTTTTCGGACTTCGCGTCCAGGACTTCGTGTCCATCTTTACCGCTTTTCGGACTTCGCGTCCAGGACTTCGTGTCCATCTTTACCGCTTTTCGGACTTGCGTCCAGGACTTCGTGTCCATCTTTACCGCTTTTCGGACTTCGCGTCCAGGACTTCGTGTCCATCTTTACGCTTTTCGGACTTCGTGTCCATCTTTACCGCTTTTCGGACTTCGCGTCCAGGACTTCGTGTCCATCTTTACCGCTTTTCGGACTTCGCGTCCAGGACTTCGTGTCAATCTTTACCGCTTTTCGGACTTCGCGTCCAGGACTTCGTGTCCATCTTTACCGCTTTTCGGACTTCGCGTCCAGGACTTCGTGTCCATCTTTACCGCTTTTCGGACTTCGCGTCCAGGACTTCGTGTCCATCTTTACCGCTTTTCGGACTTCGCGTCCAGGACTTCGTGTCCATCTTTACCGCTTTTCGGACTTCGCGTCCAGGACTTCGTGTCCATCTTTACCGCTTTTCGGACTTCGCGTCCAGGACTTCGTGTCCATCTTTCCCGCTTTTCGGACTTCGCGTCCAGGACTTCGTGTCCATCTTTCCCGCTTTTCGGACTTCGCGTCCAGGACTTCGTGTCCATCTTTACCGCTTTTCGGACTTCGCGTCCAGGACTTCGTGTCCATCTTTACCGCTTTTCGGACTTGCGTCCAGGACTTCGTGTCCATCTTTACCGCTTTTCGGACTTCGCGTCCAGGACTTCGTGTCCATCTTTACCGCTTTTCGGACTTCGTGTCCATCTTTACTGCTTTTCGGACTTCGCGTCCAGGACTTCGTGTCCATCTTTACCGCTTTTCGGACTTCGCGTCCAGGACTTCGTGTCAATCTTTACGCTTTCGGACTTCGCGTCCAGGACTTCGTGTCCATCTTTACCGCTTTTCGGACTTGCGTCCAGGACTTGGTGTCCATCTTTCCCGCTTTTCGGACTTCGTGTCAATCTTCCCGCTTTTCGGACTTCGCGTCCAGGACTTCGTGTCCATCTTTACCGCTTTTCGGACTACGCGTCCAGGACTTCGTGTCCATCTTTACGCTTTTCGGACTTGCGTCCAGGACTTCGTGTCCATCTTTACCGCTTTTCGGACTTCGTGTCCATCTTTATGCTTTTCGGACTTCGCGTCCAGGACTTCGTGTCCATCTTTACCGCTTTTCGGACTTCGCGTCCAGGACTTCGTGTCCATCTTTACCGCTTTTCGGACTTCGCGTCCAGGACTTCGTGTCCATCTTTCCGCTTTTCGGACTTCGCGTCCAGGACTTCGTGTCCATCTTTCCCGCTTTTCGGACTTCGCGTCCAGGACTTCGTGTCCATCTTTCCCGCTTTTCGGACTTCGCGTCCAGGACTTCGTGTCCATCTTTACCGCTTTTCGGACTTGCGTCCAGGACTTCGTGTCCATCTTTACCGCTTTTCGGACTTCGCGTCCAGGACTTCGTGTCCATCTTTACCGCTTTTCGGACTTCGTGTCCATCTTTACTGCTTTTCGGACTTCGCGTCCAGGACTTCGTGTCCATCTTTACCGCTTTTCGGACTTCGCGTCCAGGACTTCGTGTCCATCTTTACCGCTTTTCGGACTTCGCGTCCAGGACTTCGTGTCCATCTTTACGCTTTTCGGACTTCGCGTCCAGGACTTCGTGTCCATCTTTCCCGCTTTTCGGACTTCGCGTCCAGGACTTCGTGTCCATCTTTACCGCTTTTCGGACTTGCGTCCAGGACTTCGTGTCCATCTTTACCGCTTTTCGGACTTCGCGTCCAGGACTTCGTGTCCATCTTTACCGCTTTTCGGACTTCGTGTCCATCTTTACTGCTTTTCGGACTTCGCGTCCAGGACTTCGTGTCCATCTTTACGCTTTTCGGACTTCGCGTCCAGGACTTCGTGTCATCTTTACCGCTTTTCGGACTTCGCGTCCAGGACTTCGTGTCCATCTTTACCGCTTTTCGGACTTCGCGTCCAGGACTTCGTGTCCATCTTTCCCGCTTTTCGGACTTCGTGTCCATCTTCCCGCTTTTCGGACTTCGCGTCCAGGACTTCGTGTCCATCTTTCCGCTTTTCGGACTTCGCGTCCAGGACTTCGTGTCCATCTTTACGCTTTTCGGACTTCGCGTCCAGGACTTCGTGTCCATCTTTACCGCTTTTCGGACTTCGTGTCCATCTTTACTGCTTTTCGGACTTCGCGTCCAGGACTTCGTGTCCATCTTTACCGCTTTTCGGACTTCGCGTCCAGGACTTCGTGTCCATCTTTACCGCTTTTCGGACTTCGCGTCCAGGACTTCGTGTCCATCTTTCCGCTTTTCGGACTTCGCGTCCAGGACTTCGTGTCCATCTTTCCGCTTTTCGGACTTCGCGTCCAGGACTTCGTGTCCATCTTTCCCGCTTTTCGGACTACGCGTCCAGGACTTCGTGTCCATCTTTACCGCTTTTCGGACTATGCGTCTAGGACTTCGTGTCCATCTTTACCGCTTTTCGGACTTCTCGTCCAGGACTTCGTGTCCATCTTTACCGCTTTTCGGACTTCGTGTCCATCTTTACTGCTTTTCGGACTTCGCGTCCAGGACTTCGTGTCCATCTTTACCGCTTTTCGGACTTCGCGTCCAGGACTTCGTGTCAATCTTTACCGCTTATCGGACTTCGCGTCCAGGACTTCGTGTCCATCTTTACCGCTTTTCGGACTTTGCGTCCAGGACTTGGTGTCCATCTTTCCCGCTTTTCGGACTTCGCGTCCAGGACTTCGTGTCCATCTTTCCCGCTTTTCGGACTTCGCGTCCAGGACTTCCTGTCCATCTTTCCCGCTTTTCGGACTACGCGTCCAGGACTTCGTGTCCATCTTTACCGCTTTTCGGACTATGCGTCCAGGACTTCGTGTCCATCTTTACCGCTTTTCGGACTTCGCGTCCAGGACTTCGTGTCCATCTTTACCGCTTTTCGGACTTCTCGTCCAGGACTTCGTGTCCATCTTTACTGCTTTTCGGACTTCGCGTCCAGGACTTCGTGTCCATCTTTACGGCTTTTCGGACTTCGCGTCCAGGACTTCGTGTCAATCTTTACCGCTTATCGGACTTCGGGTCCAGGACTTCGTGTCCATCTTTACCGCTTTTCGGACTTTGCGTCCAGGACTTGGTGTCCATCTTTCCCGCTTTTCGGACTTCGCGTCCAGGACTTCGTGTCCATCTTTCCCGCTTTTCGGACTTCGCGTCCAGGACTTCGTGTCCATCTTTCCCGCTTTTCGGACTACGCGTCCAGGACTTCGTGTCCATCTTTACCGCTTTTCGGACTATGCGTCCAGGACTTCGTGTCCATCTTTACCGCTTTTCGGACTTCGTGTCCATCTTTATGCTTTTCGGACTTCGCGTCCAGGACTTCGTGTCCATCTTTACTGCTTTTCGGACTTCGCGTCCAGGACTTCGTGTCCATCTTTACCGCTTTTCGGACTTCGCGTCCAGGACTTCGTGTCCATCTTTACCGCTTTTCGGACTTCGCGTCCAGGACTTCGTGTCCATCTTTACCGCTTTTCGGACTTCGCGTCCAGGACTTCGTGTCCATCTTTACCGCTTTTCGGACTTCGCGTCCAGGACTTCGTGTCCATCTTTCCCGCTTTTCGGACTTCGCGTCCAGGACTTCGTGTCCATCTTTCCCGCTTTTCGGACTACGCGTCCAGGACTTCGTGTCCATCTTTACCGCTTTTCGGACTATGCGTCCAGGACTTCGTGTCCATCTTTACCGCTTTTCGGACTTCGCGTCCAGGACTTCGTGTCCATCTTTACCGCTTTTCGGACTTCGTGTCCATCTTTACTGCTTTTCGGACTTCGCGTCCAGGACTTCGTGTCCATCTTTACTGCTTTTCGGACTTCGCGTCCAGGACTTCGTGTCCATCTTTACCGCTTTCGGACTTCGCGTCCAGGACTTCGTGTCCATCTTTACCGCTTTTCGGACTTCGCGTCCAGGACTTCGTGTCCATCTTTACCGCTTTTCGGACTTCGCGTCCAGGACTTCGTGTCCATCTTTCCCGCTTTTCGGACTTCGCGTCCAGGACTTCGTGTCCATCTTTCCCGCTTTTCGGACTTGCGTCCAGGACTTCGTGTCCATCTTTACCGCTTTTCGGACTTCGCGTCCAGGACTTCGTGTCCATCTTTACGCTTTTCGGACTTCGCGTCCAGGACTTCGTGTCCATCTTTACCGCTTTTCGGACTTCGCGTCCAGGACTTCGTGTCCATCTTTACCGCTTTTCGGACTTCGCGTCCAGGACTTGGTGTCCATCTTTCCCGCTTTTCGGACTTCGCGTCCAGGACTTCGTGTCCATCTTTCCCGCTTTTCGGACTTCGCGTCCAGGACTTCGTGTCCATCTTTCCCGCTTTTCGGACTACGCGTCCAGGACTTCGTGTCCATCTTTACCGCTTTTCGGACTATGCGTCCAGGACTTCGTGTCCATCTTTACCGCTTTTCGGACTTCGCGTCCAGGACTTCGTGTCCATCTTTACCGCTTTTCGGACTTCGTGTCCATCTTTACTGCTTTTCGGACTTCGCGTCCAGGACTTCGTGTCCATCTTTACCGCTTTTCGGACTTCGCGTCCAGGACTTCGTGTCAATCTTTACCGCTTATCGGACTTCGCGTCCAGGACTTCGTGTCCATCTTTACCGCTTTTCGGACTTGCGTCCAGGACTTGGTGTCCATCTTTCCCGCTTTTCGGACTTCGCGTCCAGGACTTCGTGTCCATCTTTCCCGCTTTTCGGACTTCGCGTCCAGGACTTCGTGTCCATCTTTCCCGCTTTTCGGACTACGCGTCCAGGACTTCGTGTCCATCTTTACCGCTTTTCGGACTAGCGTCCAGGACTTCGTGTCCATCTTTACCGCTTTTCGGACTTCGTGTCCATCTTTACTGCTTTTCGGACTTCGCGTCCAGGACTTCGTGTCCATCTTTACTGCTTTTCGGACTTCGCGTCCAGGACTTCGTGTCCATCTTTACGCTTTTCGGACTTCGCGTCCAGGACTTCGTGTCCATCTTTACCGCTTTTCGGACTTCGCGTCCAGGACTTCGTGTCCATCTTTACCGCTTTTCGGACTTCGCGTCCAGGACTTCGTGTCCATCTTTACCGCTTTTCGGACTTCGCGTCCAGGACTTCGTGTCCATCTTTACCGCTTTTCGGACTTCGCGTCCAGGACTTCGTGTCCATCTTTCCCGCTTTTCGGACTTCGCGTCCAGGACTTCGTGTCCATCTTTCCCGCTTTTCGGACTTCGCGTCCAGGACTTCGTGTCCATCTTTCCCGCTTTTCGGACTACGCGTCCAGGACTTCGTGTCCATCTTTACCGCTTTTCGGACTATGCGTCCAGGACTTCGTGTCCATCTTTACCGCTTTTCGGACTTCGCGTCCAGGACTTCGTGTCCATCTTTACCGCTTTTCGGACTTCGTGTCCATCTTTACTGCTTTTCGGACTTCGCGTCCAGGACTTCGTGTCCATCTTTACGCTTTTCGGACTTCGCGTCCAGGACTTCGTGTCAATCTTTACCGCTTATCGGACTTCGCGTCCAGGACTTCGTGTCCATCTTTACCGCTTTTCGGACTTGCGTCCAGGACTTGGTGTCCATCTTTCCCGCTTTTCGGACTTCGCGTCCAGGACTTCGTGTCCATCTTTCCCGCTTTTCGGACTTCGCGTCCAGGACTTCGTGTCCATCTTTCCCGCTTTTCGGACTACGCGTCCAGGACTTCGTGTCCATCTTTACCGCTTTTCGGACTATGCGTCCAGGACTTCGTGTCCATCTTTACCGCTTTTCGGACTTCGCGTCCAGGACTTCGTGTCCATCTTTACCGCTTTTCGGACTTCGCGTCCAGGACTTCGTGTCCATCTTTACCGCTTTTCGGACTTCGTGTCCATCTTACTGCTTTTCGGACTTCGCGTCCAGGACTTCGTGTCCATCTTTACCGCTTTTCGGACTTCGCGTCCAGGACTTCGTGTCAATCTTTACCGCTTATCGGACTTCGCGTCCAGGACTTCGTGTCCATCTTTACCGCTTTTCGGACTTTGCGTCCAGGACTTGGTGTCCATCTTTCCCGCTTTTCGGACTTCGCGTCCAGGACTTCGTGTCCATCTTTCCCGCTTTTCGGACTTCGCGTCCAGGACTTCGTGTCCATCTTTCCCGCTTTTCGGACTACGCGTCCAGGACTTCGTGTCCATCTTTACCGCTTTTCGGACTATGCGTCCAGGACTTCGTGTCCATCTTTACCGCTTTTCGGACTTCGTGTCCATCTTTACTGCTTTTCGGACTTCGCGTCCAGGACTTCGTGTCCATCTTTACTGCTTTTCGGACTTCGCGTCCAGGACTTCGTGTCCATCTTTACTGCTTTTCGGACTTCGCGTCCAGGACTTCGTGTCCATCTTTACTGCTTTTCGGACTTCGCGTCCAGGACTTCGTGTCCATCTTTACAGCTTTTCGGACTTCGCGTCCAGGACTTCGTGTCAATCTTTACCGCTTATCGGACTTCGTGTCCAGGACTTCGTGTCCATCTTTACCGCTTTTCGGACTTCGCGTCCAGGACTTGGTGTCCATCTTTCCCGCTTTTCGGACTTCGCGTCCAGGACTTCGTGTCCATCTTTCCCGCTTTTCGGACTTCGCGTCCAGGACTTCGTGTCCATCTTTCCGCTTTTCGGACTACGCGTCCAGGACTTCGTGTCCATCTTTACCGCTTTTCGGACTATGCGTCCAGGACTTCGTGTCCATCTTTACCGCTTTTCGGACTTCGCGTCCAGGACTTCGTGTCCATCTTTACCGCTTTTCGGACTTCGTGTCCATCTTTACTGCTTTTCGGACTTCGCGTCCAGGACTTCGTGTCCATCTTTACCGCTTTTCGGACTTCGCGTCCAGGACTTCGTGTCAATCTTTACCGCTTATCGGACTTCGCGTCCAGGACTTCGTGTCCATCTTTACCGCTTTTCGGACTTTGCGTCCAGGACTTGGTGTCCATCTTTCCCGCTTTTCGGACTTCGCGTCCAGGACTTCGTGTCCATCTTTCCCGCTTTTCGGACTTCGCGTCCAGGACTTCGTGTCCATCTTTCCCGCTTTTCGGACTACGCGTCCAGGACTTCGTGTCCATCTTTACCGCTTTTCGGACTATGCGTCCAGGACTTCGTGTCCATCTTTACCGCTTTTCGGACTTCGTGTCCATCTTTACTGCTTTTCGGACTTCGCGTCCAGGACTTCGTGTCCATCTTTACTGCTTTTCGGACTTCGCGTCCAGGACTTCGTGTCCATCTTTACTGCTTTTCGGACTTCGCGTCCAGGACTTCGTGTCCATCTTTACCGCTTTTCGGACTTCGCGTCCAGGACTTCGTGTCCATCTTTACCGCTTTTCGGACTTCGCGTCCAGGACTTCGTGTCCATCTTTACGCTTTTCGGACTTCGCGTCCAGGACTTCGTGTCCATCTTTACCGCTTTTCGGACTTCGCGTCCAGGACTTGGTGTCCATCTTTCCGCTTTTCGGACTTCGCGTCCAGGACTTCGTGTCCATCTTTCCCGCTTTTCGGACTTCGCGTCCAGGACTTCGTGTCCATCTTTCCCGCTTTTCGGACTTCGCGTCCAGGACTTCGTGTCCATCTTTACCGCTTTTCGGACTAGCGTCCAGGACTTCGTGTCCATCTTTACCGCTTTTCGGACTTCGTGTCCATCTTTACTGCTTTTCGGACTTCGCGTCCAGGACTTCGTGTCCATCTTTACGCTTTTCGGACTTCGCGTCCAGGACTTCGTGTCATCTTTACCGCTTTTCGGACTTCGCGTCCAGGACTTCGTGTCCATCTTTACCGCTTTTCGGACTTCGCGTCCAGGACTTCGTGTCCATCTTTACCGCTTTTCGGACTTCGCGTCCAGGACTTCGTGTCCATCTTTACCGCTTTTCGGACTTCGCGTCCAGGACTTCGTGTCCATCTTTCCCGCTTTTCGGACTTCGCGTCCAGGACTTCGTGTCCATCTTTCCCGCTTTTCGGACTACGCGTCCAGGACTTCGGGTCCATCTTTACTGCTTTTCGGACTTTGTGTCAAGGACTTCGTGTCCATCTTTACCGCTTTTCGGACTTCTCGCCCAGGACTTCGTGTCCATCTTTACCGCTTTTCGGACTTCGTGTCCATCTTTACTGCTTTTCGGACTTCGCGTCCAGGACTTCGTGTCCATCTTTACTGCTTTACGGACTTCGCGTCCAGGACTTTGTGTCAATCTTTACCGCTTATCGGACTTCGCGTCCAGGACTTCGTGTCCATCTTTCCGCTTTTCGGACTTCGCGTCCAGGACTTCGTGTCCATCTTTACCGCTTTTCGAACTTCGCGTCCAGGACTTCGTGTCCATCTTTACCGCTTTTCGAACTTCGCGTCCAGGACTTCGTGTCCATCTTTCCCGCTTTTCGGACTTCGCGTCCAGGACTTCGTGTCCATCTTACCGCTTTTCGGACTTCGCGTCCAGGACTTCGTGTCCATCTTTCCGCTTTTCGGACTTCGCGTCCAGGACTTCGTGTCCATCTTTACCGCTTTTCGGACTTGCGTCCAGGACTTCGTGTCCATCTTTACGCTTTTCGGACTTCGTGTCCATCTTTACTGCTTTTCGGACTTCGCGTCCAGGACTTCGTGTCCATCTTTACTGCTTTTCGGACTTCGCGTCCAGGACTTCGTGTCCATCTTTACCGCTTTTCGGACTTCGCGTCCAGGACTTCGTGTCCATCTTTACGCTTTTCGGACTTCGCGTCCAGGACTTCGTGTCCATCTTTACCGCTTTTCGGACTTCGCGTCCAGGACTTCGTGTCCATCTTTACCGCTTTTCGGACTTCGCGTCCAGGACTTCGTGTCCATCTTTACGCTTTTCGGACTTCGCGTCCAGGACTTCGTGTCCATCTTTCCCGCTTTTCGGACTTCGCGTCCAGGACTTCGTGTCCATCTTTACCGCTTTTCGGACTTCGCGTCCAGGACTTCGTGTCCATCTTTCCGCTTTTCGGACTTCGCGTCCAGGACTTCGTGTCCATCTTTACCGCTTTTCGGACTTGCGTCCAGGACTTCGTGTCCATCTTTCCGCTTTTCCGGACTTCGTGTCCATCTTTACGCTTTTCGGACTTCGCGTCCAGGACTTCGTGTCCATCTTTACTGCTTTTCGGACTTCGCGTCCAGGACTTCGTGTCCATCTTTACGCTTTTCGGACTTCGCGTCCAGGACTTCGTGTCCATTTCCGCTTTTCGGACTTCGCGTCCAGGACTTCGTGTCCATCTTTACCGCTTTTCGGACTTCGCGTCCAGGACTTCGTGTCCATCTTTACCGCTTTTCGGACTTCGCGTCCAGGACTTCGTGTCATCTTTACTGCTTTTCGGACTTCGCGTCCAGGACTTCGTGTCCATCTTTCCCGCTTTTCGGACTACGCGTCCAGGACTTCGTGTCCATCTTTACCGCTTTTCGGACTATGCGTCCAGGACTTCGTGTCCATCTTTCCCGCTTTTCGGACTTCGCGTCCAGGACTTCGTGTCCATCTTTACCGCTTTTCGGACTTCGTGTCCATCTTTACTGCTTTTCGGACTTCGCGTCCAGGACTTCGTGTCCATCTTTACTGCTTTTCGGACTTCGCGTCCAGGACTTCGTGTCAATCTTTACCGCTTATCGGACTTCGTGTCCAGGACTTCGTGTCCATCTTTACCGCTTTTCGGACTTTGCGTCCAGGACTTGGTGTCCATCTTTCCCGCTTTTCGGACTTCGCGTCCAGGACTTCGTGTCCATCTTTCCCGCTTTTCGGACTTCGCGTCCAGGACTTCGTGTCCATCTTTCCCGCTTTTCGGACTTGCGTCCAGGACTTCGTGTCCATCTTTACCGCTTTTCGGACTTCGCGTCCAGGACTTCGTGTCCATCTTTACCGCTTTTCGGACTTCGCGTCCAGGACTTCGTGTCCATCTTTACCGCTTTTCGGACTTCGCGTCCAGGACTTCGTGTCCATCTTTACCGCTTTTCGGACTTGCGTCCAGGACTTCGTGTCCATCTTTACCGCTTTTCGGACTTCGCGTCCAGGACTTCGTGTCCATCTTTACCGCTTTTCGGACTTCGCGTCCAGGACTCGTGTCCATCTTTACCGCTTTTCGGACTTCGCGTCCAGGACTTCGTGTCCATCTTTACCGCTTTCGGACTTCGCGTCCAGGACTTCGTGTCCATCTTTACCGCTTTTCGGACTTCGCGTCCAGGACTTGGTGTCCATCTTCCCGCTTTTCGGACTTCGCGTCCAGGACTTCGTGTCCATCTTTCCGCTTTTCGGACTTCGCGTCCAGGACTTCGTGTCCATCTTTCCCGCTTTTCGGACTTCGCGTCCAGGACTTCGTGTCCATCTTTACCGCTTTTCGGACTATGCGTCCAGGACTTCGTGTCCATCTTTACCGCTTTTCGGACTTCGTGTCCATCTTTACTGCTTTTCGGACTTCGCGTCCAGGACTTCGTGTCCATCTTTACTGCTTTTCGGACTTCGCGTCCAGGACTTCGTGTCCATCTTTACTGCTTTCGGACTTCGCGTCCAGGACTTCGTGTCCATCTTTACCGCTTTTCGGACTTCGCGTCCAGGACTTCGTGTCCATCTTTACCGCTTTTCGGACTTCGCGTCCAGGACTTCGTGTCCATCTTTACCGCTTTTCGGACTTCGCGTCCAGGACTTCGTGTCCATCTTTCCCGCTTTTCGGACTTCGCGTCCAGGACTTCGTGTCCATCTTTCCCGCTTTTCGGACTACGCGTCCAGGACTTCGGGTCCATCTTTACCGCTTTTCGGACTATGCGTCAAGGACTTCGTGTCCATCTTTACCGCTTTTCGGACTTCGCGCCCAGGACTTCGTGTCCATCTTTACCGCTTTTCGGACTTCGTGTCCATCTTTACTGCTTTTCGGACTTCGCGTCCAGGACTTCGTGTCCATCTTTACTGCTTTTCGGACTTCGCGTCCAGGACTTCGTGTCATCTTTACCGCTTTCGGACTTCGCGTCCAGGACTTCGTGTCCATCTTTACCGCTTTTCGGACTTCGCGTCCAGGACTTCGTGTCCATCTTTTACGCTTTTCGGACTTCGCGTCCAGGACTTCGTGTCCATCTTTACGCTTTTCGGACTTCGCGTCCAGGACTTCGTGTCCATCTTTCCGCTTTTCGGACTTCGCGTCCAGGACTTCGTGTCCATCTTTCCCGCTTTTCGGACTTCGCGTCCAGGACTTCGTGTCCATCTTTACCGCTTTTCGGACTACGCGTCCAGGACTTCGTGTCCATCTTTACCGCTTTTCGGACTTGCGTCCAGGACTTCGTGTCCATCTTTACCGCTTTTCGGACTTCGTGTCCATCTTTACTGCTTTTCGGACTTCGCGTCCAGGACTTCGTGTCCATCTTTACTGCTTTTCGGACTTCGCGTCCAGGACTTCGTGTCCATCTTTACCGCTTTTCGGACTTCTCGTCCAGGACTTCGTGTCCATCTTTACTGCTTTTCGGACTTCGCGTCCAGGACTTCGTGTCCATCTTTACTGCTTTTCGGACTTCGCGTCCAGGACTTCGTGTCAATCTTTACCGCTTATCGGACTTCGGGTCCAGGACTTCGTGTCCATCTTTACCGCTTTTCGGACTTCTCGTCCAGGACTTCGTGTCCATCTTTACTGCTTTTCGGACTTCGCGTCCAGGACTTCGTGTCCATCTTTACGGCTTTTCGGACTTCGCGTCCAGGACTTCGTGTCAATCTTTCCCGCTTTTCGGACTACGCGTCCAGGACTTCGTGTCCATCTTTACCGCTTTTCGGACTTGCGTCCAGGACTTCGTGTCCATCTTTACCGCTTTTCGGACTTCGTGTCCATCTTACTGCTTTTCGGACTTCGCGTCCAGGACTTCGTGTCCATCTTTACTGCTTTTCGGACTTCGCGTCCAGGACTTCGTGTCCATCTTTACCGCTTTTCGGACTTCGCGTCCAGGACTTCGTGTCCATCTTTACCGCTTTTCGGACTTCGCGTCCAGGACTTCGTGTCCATCTTTACCGCTTTTCGGACTTCGCGTCCAGGACTTCGTGTCCATCTTTACCGCTTTTCGGACTTCGCGTCCAGGACTTCGTGTCCATCTTTCCCGCTTTTCGGACTTCGCGTCCAGGACTTCGTGTCCATCTTTCCCGCTTTTCGGACTACGCGTCCAGGACTTCGTGTCCATCTTTACCGCTTTTCGGACTATGCGTCCAGGACTTCGTGTCCATCTTTACCGCTTTTCGGACTTCGCGTCCAGGACTTCGTGTCCATCTTTACCGCTTTTCGGACTTCGTGCATCTTTACTGCTTTTCGGACTTCGCGTCCAGGACTTCGTGTCCATCTTTACGCTTTTCGGACTTCGCGTCCAGGACTTCGTGTCAATCTTTACGCTTATCGGACTTCGCGTCCAGGACTTCGTGTCCATCTTTACCGCTTTTCGGACTTTGCGTCCAGGACTTGGTGTCCATCTTTCCGCTTTTCGGACTTCGCGTCCAGGACTTCGTGTCCATCTTTCCCGCTTTCGGACTTCGCGTCCAGGACTTCGTGTCCATCTTTCCCGCTTTTCGGACTATGCGTCCAGGACTTCGTGTCCATCTTTACCGCTTTTCGGACTTCGCGTCCAGGACTTCGTGTCCATCTTTACCGCTTTTCGGACTTCGCGTCCAGGACTTCGTGTCAATCTTTACGCTTATCGGACTTCGCGTCCAGGACTTCGTGTCCATCTTACGCTTTTCGGACTTCGCGTCCAGGACTTGTGTCCATCTTTCCGCTTTTCGGACTTCGCGTCCAGGACTTCGTGTCCATCTTTCCCGCTTTTCGGACTTCGCGTCCAGGACTTCGTGTCCATCTTTCCCGCTTTTCGGACTTCGCGTCCAGGACTTCGTGTCCATCTTTACGCTTTTCGGACTAGCGTCCAGGACTTCGTGTCCATCTTTACCGCTTTTCGGACTTCGCGTCCAGGACTTCGTGTCCATCTTTACGCTTTTCGGACTTCGTGTCCATCTTTACCGCTTTTCGGACTTCGCGTCCAGGACTTCGTGTCCATCTTTACCGCTTTTCGGACTTCGCGTCCAGGACTTCGTGTCAATCTTTACCGCTTTCGGACTTCGCGTCCAGGACTTCGTGTCCATCTTTACCGCTTTTCGGACTTTGCGTCCAGGACTTGTGTCCATCTTTCCGCTTTTCGGACTTCGCGTCCAGGACTTCGTGTCCATCTTTCCCGCTTTTCGGACTTCGCGTCCAGGACTTCGTGTCCATCTTTCCCTTTTCGGTCGCGTCCAGGACTTCGTGTCCATCTTTACCGCTTTTCGGACTATGCGTCCAGGACTTCGTGTCCATCTTTACCGCTTTTCGGACTTCGTGTCCATCTTATGCTTTTCGGACTTCGCGTCCAGGACTTCGTGTCCATCTTACTGCTTTTCGGACTTCGCGTCCAGGACTTCGTGTCCATCTTTACCGCTTTTCGGACTTCGCGTCCAGGACTTCGTGTCCATCTT
The DNA here is from genome assembly GCF_007655135.1 of Punica granatum. NCBI lineage: Eukaryota > Viridiplantae > Streptophyta > Magnoliopsida > Myrtales > Lythraceae > Punica > Punica granatum. Next base: position 63,404 of record NW_022204353.1, on the reverse strand, counting down.
TACCGCTTTCGGACTTCGCGTCCAGGACTTCGTGTCCATCTTTACCGCTTTTCGGACTTCGCGTCCAGGACTTCGTGTCCATCTTACCGCTTTTCGGACTTCGCGTCCAGGACTTCGTGTCCATCTTTACCGCTTTTCGGACTTCGCGTCCAGGACTTCGTGTCCATCTTTCCCGCTTTTCGGACTTCGCGTCCAGGACTTCGTGTCCATCTTTCCCGCTTTTCGGACTTCGCGTCCAGGACTTCGTGTCCATCTTTCCGCTTTTCGGACTACGCGTCCAGGACTTCGTGTCCATCTTTACCGCTTTTCGGACTTGCGTCCAGGACTTCGTGTCCATCTTTACCGCTTTTCGGACTTCGTGTCCATCTTTACTGCTTTTCGGACTTCGCGTCCAGGACTTCGTGTCCATCTTTACTGCTTTTCGGACTTCGCGTCCAGGACTTCGTGTCAATCTTTACCGCTTATCGGACTTCGCGTCCAGGACTTCGTGTCCATCTTTACCGCTTTTCGGACTTTGCGTCCAGGACTTGGTGTCCATCTTTCCCGCTTTTCGGACTTCGCGTCCAGGACTTCGTGTCCATCTTTCCGCTTTTCGGACTTCGCGTCCAGGACTTCTTTCCCGCTTTTCGGACTTCGCGTCCAGGACTTCGTGTCCATCTTTACCGCTTTTCGGACTACGCGTCCAGGACTTCGTGTCCATCTTTACCGCTTTTCGGACTATGCGTCCAGGACTTCGTGTCCATCTTTACCGCTTTTCGGACTTCGCGTCCAGGACTTCGTGTCCATCTTTACCGCTTTTCGGACTTCGTGTCCATCTTTACTGCTTTTCGGACTTCGCGTCCAGGACTTCGTGTCCATCTTTACTGCTTTTCGGACTTCGCGTCCAGGACTTCGTGTCAATCTTTACCGCTTATCGGACTTCGTGTCCAGGACTTCGTGTCCATCTTTACCGCTTTTCGGACTTCGCGTCCAGGACTTGGTGTCCATCTTTCCCGCTTTTCGGACTTCGCGTCCAGGACTTCGTGTCCATCTTTCCCGCTTTTCGGACTTCGCGTCCAGGACTTCGTGTCCATCTTTCCCGCTTTTCGGACTACGCGTCCAGGACTTCGTGTCCATCTTTACCGCTTTTCGGACTTCGCGTCCAGGACTTCGTGTCCATCTTTACCGCTTTTCGGACTTCGCGTCCAGGACTTCGTGTCCATCTTTACCGCTTTTCGGACTTCGTGTCCATCTTTACTGCTTTTCGGACTTCGCGTCCAGGACTTCGTGTCCATCTTTACTGCTTTTCGGACTTCGCGTCCAGGACTTCGTGTCAATCTTTACCGCTTATCGGACTTCGCGTCCAGGACTTCGTGTCCATCTTTACCGCTTTTCGGACTTCGCGTCCAGGACTTGGTGTCCATCTTTCCCGCTTTTCGGACTTCGCGTCCAGGACTTCGTGTCCATCTTTCCCGCTTTTCGGACTTCGCGTCCAGGACTTCGTGTCCATCTTTCCCGCTTTTCGGACTACGCGTCCAGGACTTCGTGTCCATCTTTACCGCTTTTCGGACTTGCGTCCAGGACTTCGTGTCCATCTTTACCGCTTTTCGGACTTCGCGTCCAGGACTTCGTGTCCATCTTTACCGCTTTTCGGACTTCGCGTCCAGGACTTCGTGTCCATCTTACCGCTTTCGGACTTCGCGTCCAGGACTTCGTGTCCATCTTTACCGCTTTTCGGACTTCGCGTCCAGGACTTCGTGTCCATCTTTACCGCTTTTCGGACTTCGCGTCCAGGATTCGTGTCCATCTTTACCGCTTTTCGGACTTCGCGTCCAGGACTTCGTGTCCATCTTTACCGCTTTTCGGACTTCGCGTCCAGGACTTCGTGTCCATCTTTACCGCTTTTCGGACTTCGCGTCCAGGACTTCGTGTCCATCTTTCCGCTTTTCGGACTTGCGTCCAGGACTTGGTGTCCATCTTTCCCGCTTTTCGGACTTCGCGTCCAGGACTTCGTGTCCATCTTTCCCGCTTTTCGGACTTCGCGTCCAGGACTTCGTGTCCATCTTTCCGCTTTTCGGACTACGCGTCCAGGACTTCGTGTCCATCTTTACCGCTTTTCGGACTTGCGTCCAGGACTTCGTGTCCATCTTTACCGCTTTTCGGACTTCGCGTCCAGGACTTCGTGTCCATCTTTCCGCTTTTCGGACTTCGCGTCCAGGACTTCGTGTCCATCTTTACCGCTTTTCGGACTTCGCGTCCAGGACTTCGTGTCCATCTTTACCGCTTTTCGGACTTCGCGTCCAGGACTCGTGTCCATCTTTACGCTTTTCGGACTTCGCGTCCAGGACTTCGTGTCCATCTTTACCGCTTTTCGGACTTCGCGTCCAGGACTTCGTGTCATCTTTACCGCTTTTCGGACTTCGCGTCCAGGACTTCGTGTCCATCTTTACCGCTTTTCGGACTTGCGTCCAGGACTTGGTGTCCATCTTTCCCGCTTTTCGGACTTCGCGTCCAGGACTTCGTGTCCATCTTTCCCGCTTTTCGGACTTCGCGTCCAGGACTTCGTGTCCATCTTTCCCGCTTTTCGGACTTACGCGTCCAGGACTTCGTGTCCATCTTTACCGCTTTTCGGACTATGCGTCCAGGACTTCGTGTCCCTTTACCGCTTTTCGGACTTCGCGTCCAGGACTTCGTGTCCATCTTTACCGCTTTTCGGACTTCGGTCCATCTTTACTGCTTTCGGACTTCGCGTCCAGGACTTCGTGTCCATCTTTACCGCTTTTCGGACTTCGCGTCCAGGACTTCGTGTCCATCTTTACCGCTTTCGGACTTTATCCAGGACTTCGTGTCCATCTTTACCGCTTTTCGGACTTTGCGTCCAGGACTTGTGTCCATCTTTCCCGCTTTTCGGACTTCGCGTCCAGGACTTCGTGTCCATCTTTACCGCTTTTCGGACTTCGCGTCCAGGACTTCGTGTCCATCTTTACCGCTTTTCGGACTTCGCGTCCAGGACTTCGTGTCCATCTTACCGCTTTTCGGACTTCGTGTCCATCTTTACGCTTTTCGGACTTCGCGTCCAGGACTTCGTGTCCATCTTTACTGCTTTTCGGACTTCGCGTCCAGGACTTCGTGTCAATCTTTACCGCTTATCGGACTTCGGTCCAGGACTTCGTGTCCATCTTTACCGCTTTTCGGACTTCGCGTCCAGGACTTGGTGTCCATCTTTCCCGCTTTCGGACTTCGCGTCCAGGACTTCGTGTCCATCTTTCCCGCTTTTCGGACTTCGCGTCCAGGACTTCGTGTCCATCTTTCCGCTTTCGGACTACGCGTCCAGGACTTCGTGTCCATCTTTACCGCTTTTCGGACTTCGCGTCCAGGACTTCGTGTCCATCTTTACCGCTTTTCGGACTTCGCGTCCAGGACTTCGTGTCCATCTTTACCGCTTTTCGGACTTCGTGTCCATCTTTACTGCTTTTCGGACTTCGCGTCCAGGACTTCGTGTCCATCTTTACTGCTTTTCGGACTTCGCGTCCAGGACTTCGTGTCAATCTTTACCGCTTTTCGGACTTCGCGTCCAGGACTTCGTGTCCATCTTTACGCTTTTCGGACTTCGCGTCCAGGACTTGGTGTCCATCTTTCCCGCTTTTCGGACTTCGCGTCCAGGACTTCGTGTCCATCTTTCCCGCTTTTCGGACTTCGCGTCCAGGACTTCGTGTCCATCTTTCCCGCTTTTCGGACTTCGCGTCCAGGACTTCGTGTCCATCTTTACGCTTTTCGGACTTCGCGTCCAGGACTTCGTGTCCATCTTTACCGCTTTTCGGACTTCGCGTCCAGGACTTCGTGTCCATCTTTACCGCTTTTCGGACTTCGCGTCCAGGACTTCGTGTCCATCTTTACCGCTTTTCGGACTTCGCGTCCAGGACTTCGTGTCCATCTTTCCCGCTTTTCGGACTTCGCGTCCAGGACTTGTGTCCATCTTTCCCGCTTTTCGGACTACGCGTCCAGGACTTCGTGTCCATCTTTACGCTTTTCGGACTCGCGTCCAGGACTTCGTGTCCATCTTTACCGCTTTCGGACTTCGCGTCCAGGACTTCGTGTCCATCTTTACCGCTTTTCGGACTTCGTGTCCATCTTTACTGCTTTTCGGACTTCGCGTCCAGGACTTCGTGTCCATCTTTACTGCTTTTCGGACTTCGCGTCCAGGACTTCGTGTCAATCTTTACCGCTTATCGGACTTCGGGTCCAGGACTTCGTGTCCATCTTTACCGCTTTTCGGACTTTGCGTCCAGGACTTGGTGTCCATCTTTCCCGCTTTTCGGACTTCGCGTCCAGGACTTCGTGTCCATCTTTCCCGCTTTTCGGACTTCGCGTCCAGGACTTCGTGTCCATCTTTCCCGCTTTTCGGACTACGCGTCCAGGACTTCGTGTCCATCTTTACCGCTTTTCGGACTATGCGTCCAGGACTTCGTGTCCATCTTTACCGCTTTTCGGACTTCGCGTCCAGGACTTCGTGTCCATCTTTCCGCTTTTCGGACTTCGCGTCCAGGACTTCGTGTCCATCTTTCCCGCTTTTCGGACTTCGCGTCCAGGACTTCGTGTCCATCTTTACTGCTTTTCGGACTTCGCGTCCAGGACTTCGTGTCCATCTTTACCGCTTTTCGGACTTCGCGTCCAGGACTTCGTGTCAATCTTTACCGCTTATCGGACTTCGCGTCCAGGACTTCGTGTCCATCTTTACCGCTTTTCGGACTTTGCGTCCAGGACTTGGTGTCCATCTTTCCCGCTTTTCGGACTTCGCGTCAGGACTTCGTGTCCATCTTTCCCGCTTTCGGACTTCGCGTCCAGGACTTCGTGTCCATCTTTCCGCTTTTCGGACTACGCGTCCAGGACTTCGTGTCCATCTTTACCGCTTTTCGGACTATGCGTCCAGGACTTCGTGTCCTCTTTACCGCTTTTCGGACTTCGCGTCCAGGACTTGTGTCCATCTTTAGCTTTTTTCGGACTTCGTGTCCATCTTTACTGCTTTTCGGACTTCGCGTCCAGGACTTCGTGTCCATCTTTACAGCTTTTCGGACTTCGCGTCCAGGACTTCGTGTCAATCTTTACCGCTTTATCGGACTTCGTGTCCATCTTTACCGCTTTTCGGACTTCGCGTCCAGGACTTGGTGTCCATCTTTCCCGCTTTTCGGACTTCGCGTCCAGGACTTCGTGTCCATCTTTCCCGCTTTTCGGACTTCGCGTCCAGGACTTCGTGTCCATCTTTCCCGCTTTTCGGACTACGCGTCCAGGACTTCGTGTCCATCTTTACCGCTTTTCGGACTATGCGTCCAGGACTTCGTGTCCATCCTTACCGCTTTTCGGACTTCGTGTCCATCTTTACTGCTTTTCGGACTTCGCGTCCAGGACTTCGTGTCCATCTTTCCCGCTTTTCGGACTACGCGTCCAGGACTTCGTGTCCATCTTTACCGCTTTTCGGACTATGCGTCCAGGACTTCGTGTCCATCTTTCCCGCTTTTCGGACTTCGCGTCCAGGACTTCGTGTCCATCTTTACCGCTTTTCGGACTTCGTGTCCATCTTTACTGCTTTTCGGACTTCGCGTCCAGGACTTCGTGTCCATCTTTCCCGCTTTTCGGACTTCGCGTCCAGGACTTCGTGTCCATCTTTCCGCTTTCGGACTTCGCGTCCAGGACTTCGTGTCCATCTTTCCCGCTTTTCGGACTACGCGTCCAGGACTTCGTGTCCATCTTTACCGCTTTTCGGACTATGCGTCCAGGACTTCGTGTCCATCTTTACCGCTTTTCGGACTTCGCGTCCAGGACTTCGTGTCCATCTTTACCGCTTTTCGGACTTCGCATCCAGGACTTCTTGTCCATCTTTACCGCTTTTCGGACTTCGTGTCCATCTTTACTGTTTTTCGGACTTCGCGTCCAGGACTTCGTGTCCATCTTTACTGCTTTTCGGACTTCGCGTCCAGGACTTCGTGTCAATCTTTACCGCTTATCGGACTTCGTGTCCAGGACTTCGTGTCCATCTTTACCGCTTTTCGGACTTCGCGTCCAGGACTTGGTGTCCATCTTTCCCGCTTTTCGGACTTCGCGTCCAGGACTTGGTGTCCATCTTTACGCTTTTCGGACTTCGCGTCCAGGACTTCGTGTCCATCTTTCCGCTTTTCGGACTTCGCGTCCAGGACTTCGTGTCCATCTTTACCGCTTTTCGGACTTGCGTCCAGGACTTCGTGTCCATCTTTACGCTTTTCGGACTTCGCGTCCAGGACTTCGTGTCCATCTTTCCGCTTTTCGGACTTCGCGTCCAGGACTTCGTGTCCATCTTTACCGCTTTTCGGACTTCGCGTCCAGGACTTCGTGTCCATCTTTACCGCTTTCGGACTTCGCGTCCAGGACTTCGTGTCATCTTTACCGCTTTTCGGACTTCGCGTCCAGGACTTCGTGTCCATCTTTACCGCTTTTCGGACTTCGCGTCCAGGACTTCGTGTCCATCTTTCCCGCTTTTCGGACTTCGCGTCCAGGACTTCGTGTCCATCTTTCCCGCTTTCGGACTTCGCGTCCAGGACTTCGTGTCCATCTTACCGCTTTTCGGACTACGCGTCCAGGACTTCGTGTCCATCTTTACCGCTTTTCGGACTATGCGTCCAGGACTTCGTGTCCATCTTACCGCTTTTCGGACTTCGCGTCCAGGACTTCGTGTCCATCTTTACCGCTTTTCGGACTTCGTGTCCATCTTTACTGCTTTTCGGACTTCGCGTCCAGGACTTCGTGTCCATCTTTACCGCTTTTCGGACTTCGCGTCCAGGACTTCGTGTCAATCTTTACCGCTTGTCAGGACTTCGTGTCCATCTTTACCGCTTTTCGGACTTTGCGTCCAGGACTTGGTGTCCATCTTTCCGCTTTTCGGACTTCGCGTCCAGGACTTCGTGTCCATCTTTCCCGCTTTTCGGACTTCGCGTCCAGGACTTCGTGTCCATCTTTACCGCTTTTCGGACTGCGTCCAGGACTTCGTGTCCATCTTTACCGCTTTTCGGACTTGCGTCCAGGACTTCGTGTGTCCATCTTTACCGCGTTTCGGACTTCGTGTCCATCTTTACCGCTTTCGGACTTCGCGTCCAGGACTTCGTGTCCATCTTTCCCGCTTTTCGGACTTCGCGTCCAGGACTTCGTGTCCATCTTTACCGCTTTTCGGACTCGCGTCCAGGACTTCGTGTCCATTTACCGCTTTTCGGACTTCGCGTCCAGGACTTCGGTGTCCATCTTTTTTTTTTTTTTTTTTTTTTGTTCTTTCTTTACTTCGCGTCCAGGACTTCGTGTCCATCTTTACGCTTTTCGGACTTCGCGTCCAGGACTTCGTGTCCATCTTTACCGCTTTTCGGACTTCGCGTCCAGGACTTCGTGTCCATCTTTACCGCTTTTCGGACTTCGCGTCCAGGACTTCGTGTCCATCTTTACCGCTTTTCGGACTTCGCGTCCAGGACTTCGTGTCCATCTTTCCCGCTTTTCGGACTTCGCGTCCAGGACTTCGTGTCCATCTTTCCCCTTTTCGGACTTCGCGTCCAGGACTTCGTGTCCATCTTTACCGCTTTTCGGACTATGCGTCCAGGACTTCGTGTCCATCTTTACCGCTTTTCGGACTTCTCGTCCAGGACTTCGTGTCCATCTTTACCGCTTTTCGGACTTCGCGTCCAGGACTTCGTGTCCATCTTTACCGCTTTTCGGACTTCGTGTCCATCTTTACTGCTTTTCGGACTTCGCGTCCAGGACTTCGTGTCCATCTTTACTGCTTTTCGGACTTCGCGTCCAGGACTTCGTGTCAATCTTTACCGCTTTTCGGACTTCGTGTCCAGGACTTCGTGTCCATCTTTACCGCTTTTCGGACTTCGCGTCCAGGACTTGGTGTCCATCTTTCCCGCTTTTCGGACTTCGCGTCCAGGACTTCGTGTCCATCTTTCCCGCTTTTCGGACTTCGCGTCCAGGACTTCGTGTCCATCTTTCCCGCTTTTCGGACTTCGCGTCCAGGACTTCGTGTCCATCTTTACCGCTTTTCGGACTTGCGTCCAGGACTTCGTGTCCATCTTTACCGCTTTCGGACTTCGTGTCCGGACTTCGTGTTACGCTTTTCGGACTTCGCGTCCAGGACTTCGTGTCCATCTTTCCCGCTTTTCGGACTTCGCGTCCAGGACTTCGTGTCCATCTTTACCGCTTTTCGGACTATCGCGTCCAGGACTTCGTGTCCATCTTTACCGCTTTTCGGACTTCGCGTCCAGGACTTCGTGTCCATCTTTACCGCTTTCGGACTTCGTGTCCATCTTTACTGCTTTTCGGACTTCGCGTCCAGGACTTCGTGTCCATCTTTACTGCTTTTCGGACTTCGCGTCCAGGACTTCGTGTCCATCTTTACCGCTTTTCGGACTTCGCGTCCAGGACTTCGTGTCCATTTTTACCGCTTTTCGGACTTCGCGTCCAGGACTTGGTGTCCATCTTTCCCGCTTTTCGGACTTCGCGTCCAGGACTTCGTGTCCATCTTTCCCGCTTTTCGGACTTCGCGTCCAGGACTTCGTGTCCATCTTTCCCGCTTTTCGGACTACGCGTCCAGGACTTCGTGTCCATCTTTACCGCTTTTCGGACTATGCGTCCCGGACTTCGTGTCCATCTTTACCGCTTTTCGGACTTCGCGTCCAGGACTTCGTGTCCATCTTTGCCGCTTTTCGGACTTCGCCTCCAGGACTTCTTGTTTATCTTTACCGCTTTTCGGACTTCGTGTCCATCTTTACTGTTTTTCGGACTTCGCGTCCAGGACTTCGTGTCCATCTTTATTGCTTTTCGGATTTCGCGTCCAGGACTTCGTGTCAATCTTTACCGCTTATCGGACTTCGGGTCCAGGACTTCGTGTCCATCTTTACCGCTTTTCGGACTTTGCGTCCAGGACTTGGTGTCCATCTTTCCCGCTTTTCGGACTTCGCGTCCAGGACTTGGTGTCCATCTTTCCCGCTTTTCGGACTTCGCGTCCAGGACTTCGTGTCCATCTTTCCCGCTTTTCGGACTACGCGTCCAGGACTTCGTGTCCATCTTTACCGCTTTTCGGACTATGCGTCCAGGACTTCGTGTCCATCTTTACCGCTTTTCGGACTTCGCGTCCAGGACTTCGTGTCCATCTTTACCGCTTTTCGGACTTCGCGTCCAGGACTTCGTGTCCATCTTTACGCTTTTCGGACTTCGCGTCCAGGACTTCGTGTCCATCTTTCCGCTTTTCGGACTTCGCGTCCAGGACTTCGTGTCCATCTTTACCGCTTTTCGGACTTCGCGTCCAGGACTTCGTGTCCATCTTTACCGCTTTTCGGACTTCGCGTCCAGGACTTCGTGTCAATCTTTACGCTTTTCGGACTTCGCGTCCAGGACTTCGTGTCCATCTTTACCGCTTTTCGGACTTGCGTCCAGGACTTGGTGTCCATCTTTCCCGCTTTTCGGACTTCGCGTCCAGGACTTCGTGTCCATCTTTCCCGCTTTTCGGACTTCGCGTCCAGGACTTCGTGTCCATCTTTCCCGCTTTTCGGACTACGCGTCCAGGACTTCGTGTCCATCTTTACCGCTTTTCGGACTATGCGTCCAGGACTTCGTGTCCATCTTTACCGCTTTTCGGACTTCGCGTCCAGGACTTCGTGTCCATCTTTACCGCTTTTCGGACTTCGTGTCCATCTTTACTGCTTTTCGGACTTCGCGTCCAGGACTTCGTGTCCATCTTTACGCTTTTCGGACTTCGCGTCCAGGACTTCGTGTCAATCTTTACCGCTTATCGGACTTCGTGTCCATCTTTACCGCTTTTCGGACTTTGCGTCCAGGACTTGGTGTCCATCTTTCCCGCTTTTCGGACTTCGCGTCCAGGACTTCGTGTCCATCTTTCCGCTTTTCGGACTTCGCGTCCAGGACTTCGTGTCCATCTTTCCCGCTTTTCGGACTCGCGTCCAGGACTTCGTGTCCATCTTTACCGCTTTTCGGACTTGCGTCCAGGACTTCGTGTCCATCTTACCGCTTTTCGGACTTCGTGTCCATCTTACTGCTTTTCGGACTTCGCGTCCAGGACTTCGTGTCCATCTTTCCGCTTTTCGGACTACGCGTCCAGGACTTCGTGTCCATCTTTACCGCTTTTCGGACTATGCGTCCAGGACTTCGTGTCCATCTTTACCGCTTTTCGGACTTCTCGTCCAGGACTTCGTGTCCATCTTTACCGCTTTTCGGACTTCGTGTCCATCTTTACTGCTTTTCGGACTTCGCGTCCAGGACTTCGTGTCCATCTTTACTGCTTTTCGGACTTCGCGTCCAGGACTTCGTGTCAATCTTTACCGCTTATCGGACTTCGCGTCCAGGACTTCGTGTCCATCTTTCCGCTTTTCGGACTTTGCGTCCAGGACTTGGTGTCCATCTTTCCCGCTTTTCGGACTTCGCGTCCAGGACTTCGTGTCCATCTTTCCCGCTTTTCGGACTTCGCGTCCAGGACTTCGTGTCCATCTTTCCCGCTTTTCGGACTACGCGTCCAGGACTTCGTGTCCATCTTTACCGCTTTTCGGACTATGCGTCCAGGACTTCGTGTCCATCTTTACCGCTTTTCGGACTTCGCGTCCAGGACTTCGTGTCCATCTTTACCGCTTTTCGGACTTCGCCTCCAGGACTTCTTGTTTATCTTTACCGCTTTTCGGACTTCGTGTCCTTCTTTACTGTTTTTCGGACTTCGCGTCCAGGACTTCGTGTCCATCTTTCCGCTTTTCGGACTTCGCGTCCAGGACTTCGTGTCCATCTTTCCCGCTTTTCGGACTACGCGTCCAGGACTTCGTGTCCATCTTTACCGCTTTTCGGACTTTGCGTCCAGGACTTGGTGTCCATCTTTCCCGCTTTTCGGACTTCGCGTCCAGGACTTCGTGTCCATCTTTCCCGCTTTTCGGACTTCGCGTCCAGGACTTCGTGTCCATCTTTCCCGCTTTTCGGACTCGCGTCCAGGACTTCGTGTCCATCTTTACCGCTTTTCGGACTTGCGTCCAGGACTTCGTGTCCATCTTTACCGCTTTTCGGACTTCGTGTCCATCTTTACCGCTTTTCGGACTTCGCGTCCAGGACTTCGTGTCCATCTTTCCGCTTTTCGGACTTCGCGTCCAGGACTTCGTGTCCATCTTTACCGCTTTTCGGACTTGCGTCCAGGACTTCGTGTCCATCTTTCCGCTTTTCGGACTTCGCGTCCAGGACTTCGTGTCCATCTTTACCGCTTTTCGGACTTCGTGTCCATCTTTACCGCTTTTCGGACTTCGCGTCCAGGACTTCGTGTCCATCTTTACCGCTTTTCGGACTTCGCGTCCAGGACTTCGTGTCCATCTTTACCGCTTTTCGGACTTCGCGTCCAGGACTTCGTGTCCATCTTTACCGCTTTTCGGACTTGCGTCCAGGACTTGGTGTCCATCTTTACCGCTTTTCGGACTTCGCGTCCAGGACTTCGTGTCCATCTTTCCCGCTTTTCGGACTTCGCGTCCAGGACTTCGTGTCCATCTTTCCCGCTTTTCGGACTTCGCGTCCAGGACTTCGTGTCCATCTTTACCGCTTTTCGGACTATGCGTCCAGGACTTCGTGTCCATCTTTACCGCTTTTCGGACTTCGCGTCCAGGACTTCGTGTCCATCTTTACCGCTTTTCGGACTTCGCGTCCAGGACTTCGTGTCCATCTTTACCGCTTTTCGGACTTCGTGTCCATTCTTTACTGCTTTTCGGACTTCGCGTCCAGGACTTCGTGTCCATCTTTACTGCTTTTCGGACTTCGCGTCCAGGACTTCGTGTCATCTTTACCGCTTATCGGACTTCGCGTCCAGGACTTCGTGTCCATCTTTACCGCTTTTCGGACTTCGCGTCCAGGACTTCGTGTCCATCTTTCCGCTTTTCGGACTTCGCGTCCAGGACTTCGTGTCCATCTTTCCGCTTTTCGGACTTCGCGTCCAGGACTTCGTGTCCATCTTTCCGCTTTTCGGACTACGCGTCCAGGACTTCGTGTCCATCTTTACCGCTTTTCGGACTTCGTCCAGGACTTCGTGTCCATCTTTACCGCTTTTCGGACTTCGCGTCCAGGACTTCGTGTCCATCTTTACCGCTTTTCGGACTTCGCGTCCAGGACTTCGTTCCATCTTTTTCCGCTTTTCGGACTTCGCGTCCAGGACTTCGTGTCCATCTTTCCGCTTTTCGGACTTCGCGTCCAGGACTTCGTGTCCATCTTTCCCGCTTTCGACTTCGCGTCCAGGACTTCGTGTCCATCTTTACCGCTTTTCGGACTTCGCGTCCAGGACTTCGTGTCCATCTTTACCGCTTTTCGGACTTCGCGTCCAGGACTTCGTGTCCATCTTTACCGCTTTTCGGACTTCGCGTCCAGGACTTCGTGTCCATCTTTCCCGCTTTTCGGACTTCGCGTCCAGGACTTCGTGTCCATCTTTCCCGCTTTTCGGACTTCGCGTCCAGGACTTCGTGTCCATCTTTCCCGCTTTTCGGACTTCGCGTCCAGGACTTCGTGTCCATCTTTACCGCTTTTCGGACTATGCGTCCAGGACTTCGTGTCCATCTTTACCGCTTTTCGGACTTCGCGTCCAGGACTTCGTGTCCCTCTTTACCGCTTTTCGGACTTCGTGTCCATCTTTACTGCTTTTCGGACTTCGCGTCCAGGACTTCGTGTCCATCTTTACGCTTTTCGGACTTCGCGTCCAGGACTTCGTGTCCATCTTTACCGCTTATCGGACTTCGTGTCCATCTTTACCGCTTTTCGGACTTCGTGTCCATCTTTACCGCTTTTCGGACTTCGCGTCCAGGACTTCGTGTCCATCTTTACCGCTTTTCGGACTTCGCGTCCAGGACTTCGTGTCCATCTTTACCGCTTTTCGGACTTCGCGTCCAGGACTTCGTGTCCATCTTTACCGCTTTTCGGACTTCGCGTCCAGGACTTCGTGTCCATCTTTCCCGCTTTTCGGACTTCGCGTCCAGGACTTCGTGTCCATCTTTCCCGCTTTTCGGACTTCGCGTCCAGGACTTCGTGTCCATCTTTACCGCTTTTCGGACTTGCGTCCAGGACTTCGTGTCCATCTTTACCGCTTTTCGGACTTCGCGTCCAGGACTTCGTGTCCATCTTTCCGCTTTTCGGACTTCGCGTCCAGGACTTCGTGTCCATCTTTACCGCTTTTCGGACTTCGCGTCCAGGACTTCGTGTCCATCTTTCCGCTTTTCGGACTTCGCGTCCAGGACTTCGTGTCCATCTTTCCGCTTTTCGGACTTCGCGTCCAGGACTTCGTGTCCATCTTTACCGCTTTTCGGACTTCGCGTCCAGGACTTCGTGTCCATCTTTACCGCTTTTCGGACTTCGCGTCCAGGACTTCGTGTCCATCTTTACCGCTTTTCGGACTTTGCGTCCAGGACTTGGTGTCCATCTTTCCCGCTTTTCGGACTTCGCGTCCAGGACTTCGTGTCCATCTTTCCCGCTTTTCGGACTTCGCGTCCAGGACTTCGTGTCCATCTTTCCCGCTTTTCGGACTTCGCGTCCAGGACTTCGTGTCCATCTTTACCGCTTTTCGGACTTGCGTCCAGGACTTCGTGTCCATCTTTACCGCTTTTCGGACTTCGCGTCCAGGACTTCGTGTCCATCTTTACCGCTTTTCGGACTTCGTGTCCATCTTTACTGCTTTTCGGACTTCGCGTCCAGGACTTCGTGTCCATCTTTACCGCTTTTCGGACTTCGCGTCCAGGACTTCGTGTCCATCTTTACCGCTTTATCGGACTTCGTGTCCATCTTTACCGCTTTTCGGACTTCGCGTCCAGGACTTCGTGTCCATCTTTCCCGCTTTTCGGACTTCGCGTCCAGGACTTCGTGTCCATCTTTCCCGCTTTTCGGACTTCGCGTCCAGGACTTCGTGTCCATCTTTACCGCTTTTCGGACTTGCGTCCAGGACTTCGTGTCCATCTTTACCGCTTTTCGGACTTCGTGTCCATCTTTACTGCTTTTCGGACTTCGCGTCCAGGACTTCGTGTCCATCTTTCCGCTTTTCGGACTTCGCGTCCAGGACTTCGTGTCCATCTTTACCGCTTTTCGGACTTGCGTCCAGGACTTCGTGTCCATCTTTACCGCTTTTCGGACTTCGCGTCCAGGACTTCGTGTCCATCTTTACCGCTTTTCGGACTTCGTGTCCATCTTTACTGCTTTTCGGACTTCGCGTCCAGGACTTCGTGTCCATCTTTACTGCTTTTCGGACTTCGCGTCCAGGACTTCGTGTCAATCTTTACCGCTTATCGGACTTCGCGTCCAGGACTTCGTGTCCATCTTTACCGCTTTTCGGACTTCGCGTCCAGGACTTGGTGTCCATCTTTCCCGCTTTTCGGACTTCGCGTCCAGGACTTCGTGTCCATCTTTCCCGCTTTTCGGACTTCGCGTCCAGGACTTCGTGTCCATCTTTCCCGCTTTTCGGACTACGCGTCCAGGACTTCGTGTCCATCTTTACCGCTTTTCGGACTATGCGTCCAGGACTTCGTGTCCATCTTTACCGCTTTTCGGACTTCGCGTCCAGGACTTCGTGTCCATCTTTACCGCTTTTCGGACTTCGCGTCCAGGACTTCGTGTCCATCTTTACCGCTTTTCGGACTTCGTGTCCATCTTTACTGCTTTTCGGACTTCGCGTCCAGGACTTCGTGTCCATCTTTACTGCTTTCGGACTTCGCGTCCAGGACTTCGTGTCAATCTTTACCGCTTATCGGACTTCGGGTCCAGGACTTCGTGTCCATCTTTACCGCTTTTCGGACTTTGCGTCCAGGACTTGGTGTCCATCTTTCCCGCTTTTCGGACTTCGCGTCCAGGACTTCGTGTCCATCTTTCCCGCTTTTCGGACTTCGCGTCCAGGACTTCGTGTCCATCTTTACCGCTTTTCGGACTATGCGTCCAGGACTTCGTGTCCATCTTTACCGCTTTTCGGACTTCGCGTCCAGGACTTCGTGTCCATCTTTGCCGCTTTTCGGACTTCGCGTCCAGGACTTCGTGTCCATCTTTACCGCTTTTCGGACTTCGCGTCCAGGACTTCGTGTCCATCTTTCCGCTTTTCGGACTTCGCGTCCAGGACTTCGTGTCCATCTTTCCGCTTTTCGGACTTCGCGTCCAGGACTTCGTGTCCATCTTTACCGCTTTTCGGACTTCGCGTCCAGGACTTCGTGTCCATCTTTACCGCTTTTCGGACTTCGCGTCCAGGACTTCGTGTCCATCTTTACCGCTTTTCGGACTTCGCGTCCAGGACTTCGTGTCCATCTTTCCCGCTTTTCGGACTTCGCGTCCAGGACTTCGTGTCCATCTTTCCCGCTTTTCGGACTTCGCGTCCAGGACTTCGTGTCCATCTTTCCGCTTTTCGGACTTCGCGTCCAGGACTTCGTGTCCATCTTTACCGCTTTTCGGACTATGCGTCCAGGACTTCGTGTCCATCTTTACCGCTTTTCGGACTTCGCGTCCAGGACTTCGTGTCCATCTTTACCGCTTTTCGGACTTCGTGTCCATCTTTACTGCTTTTCGGACTTCGCGTCCAGGACTTCGTGTCCATCTTTACCGCTTTTCGGACTTCGCGTCCAGGACTTCGTGTCATCTTTACCGCTTATCGGACTTCGTGTCCATCTTTACCGCTTTTCGGACTTCGCGTCCAGGACTTCGTGTCCATCTTTCCCGCTTTTCGGACTTCGCGTCCAGGACTTCGTGTCCATCTTTCCCGCTTTTCGGACTTCGCGTCCAGGACTTCGTGTCCATCTTTCCGCTTTTCGGACTTCGCGTCCAGGACTTCGTGTCCATCTTTACCGCTTTTCGGACTTCGTGTCCATCTTTACTGCTTTTCGGACTTCGCGTCCAGGACTTCGTGTCCATCTTTACCGCTTTTCGGACTTCGCGTCCAGGACTTCGTGTCCATCTTTACCGCTTTTCGGACTTCGCGTCCAGGACTTCGTGTCCATCTTTCCGCTTTTCGGACTTCGCGTCCAGGACTTCGTGTCCATCTTTACCGCTTTTCGGACTTCGCGTCCAGGACTTCGTGTCCATCTTTACCGCTTTTCGGACTTCGCGTCCAGGACTTCGTGTCCATCTTTCCCGCTTTTCGGACTTCGCGTCCAGGACTTCGTGTCCATCTTTCCGCTTTTCGGACTTCGCGTCCAGGACTTCGTGTCCATCTTTACCGCTTTTCGGACTTGCGTCCAGGACTTCGTGTCCATCTTTACCGCTTTTCGGACTTCGCGTCCAGGACTTCGTGTCCATCTTTACCGCTTTTCGACTTCGCGTCCAGGACTTCGTGTCCATCTTTACCGCTTTTCGGACTTCGCGTCCAGGACTTCGTGTCCATCTTTCCGCTTTTCGGACTTCGCGTCCAGGACTTCGTGTCCATCTTTACCGCTTTTCGGACTTCGCGTCCAGGACTTCGTGTCCATCTTTACCGCTTTTCGGACTTCGCGTCCAGGACTTCGTGTCATCTTTACCGCTTTTCGGACTTCGCGTCCAGGACTTCGTGTCCATCTTTACCGCTTTTCGGACTTGCGTCCAGGACTTCGTGTCCATCTTTCCCGCTTTTCGGACTTCGCGTCCAGGACTTCGTGTCCATCTTTCCCGCTTTTCGGACTTCGCGTCCAGGACTTCGTGTCCATCTTTCCCGCTTTTCGGACTACGCGTCCAGGACTTCGTGTCCATCTTTACCGCTTTTCGGACTTGCGTCCAGGACTTCGTGTCCATCTTTACCGCTTTTCGGACTTCGCGTCCAGGACTTCGTGTCCATCTTTACCGCTTTTCGGACTTCGTGTCCATCTTTACTGCTTTTCGGACTTCGCGTCCAGGACTTCGTGTCCATCTTTACCGCTTTTCGGACTTCGCGTCCAGGACTTCGTGTCAATCTTTACCGCTTATCGGACTTCGTGTCCATCTTTACCGCTTTTCGGACTTCGCGTCCAGGACTTCGTGTCCATCTTTCCCGCTTTTCGGACTTCGCGTCCAGGACTTCGTGTCCATCTTTCCCGCTTTTCGGACTTCGCGTCCAGGACTTCGTGTCCATCTTTCCCGCTTTTCGGACTTCGCGTCCAGGACTTCGTGTCCATCTTTACCGCTTTTCGGACTTGCGTCCAGGACTTCGTGTCCATCTTTACCGCTTTTCGGACTTCGTGTCCATCTTTACTGCTTTTCGGACTTCGCGTCCAGGACTTCGTGTCCATCTTTACCGCTTTTCGGACTTCGCGTCCAGGACTTCGTGTCCATCTTTACCGCTTTTCGGACTTCGCGTCCAGGACTTCGTGTCCATCTTTACCGCTTTTCGGACTTCGCGTCCAGGACTTCGTGTCCATCTTTACCGCTTTTCGGACTTCGTGTCAATCTTTACCGCTTATCGGACTTCGGGTCCAGGACTTCGTGTCCATCTTTACTGCTTTTCGGACTTCGCGTCCAGGACTTCGTGTCAATCTTTACCGCTTATCGGACTTCGTGTCCAGGACTTCGTGTCCATCTTTCCCGCTTTTCGGACTTCGCGTCCAGGACTTGGTGTCCATCTTTCCCGCTTTTCGGACTTCGCGTCCAGGACTTCGTGTCCATCTTTACCGCTTTTCGGACTACGCGTCCAGGACTTCGTGTCCATCTTTACCGCTTTTCGGACTTCGCGTCCAGGACTTCGTGTCCATCTTTACCGCTTTTCGGACTTCGCGTCCAGGACTTCGTGTCCATCTTTACCGCTTTTCGGACTTCGTGTCCATCTTTACTGCTTTTCGGACTTCGCGTCCAGGACTTCGTGTCCATCTTTACTGCTTTTCGGACTTCGCGTCCAGGACTTCGTGTCATCTTTACCGCTTATCGGACTTCGCGTCCAGGACTTCGTGTCCATCTTTACCGCTTTTCGGACTTTCGCGTCCAGGACTTGGTGTCCATCTTTCCCGCTTTTCGGACTTCGCGTCCAGGACTTCGTGTCCATCTTTCCCGCTTTTCGGACTTCGCGTCCAGGACTTCGTGTCCATCTTTCCCGCTTTTCGGACTCGCGTCCAGGACTTCGTGTCCATCTTTACCGCTTTTCGGACTATGCGTCCAGGACTTCGTGTCCATCTTTACCGCTTTTCGGACTTCGCGTCCAGGACTTCGTGTCCATCTTTGCCGCTTTTCGGACTTCGCGTCCAGGACTTCGTGTCCATCTTTACCGCTTTTCGGACTTCGCGTCCAGGACTTCGTGTCCATCTTTCCGCTTTTCGGACTTCGCGTCCAGGACTTCGTGTCCATCTTTACCGCTTTTCGAACTTCGCGTCCAGGACTTCGTGTCCATCTTTACTGCTTTTCGGACTTCGCGTCCAGGACTTCGTGTCAATCTTTACCGCTTTTCGGACTTCGCGTCCAGGACTTCGTGTCCATCTTTACCGCTTTTCGGACTTCGCGTCCAGGACTTCGTGTCCATCTTTCCCGCTTTCGGACTTCGCGTCCAGGACTTCGTGTCCATCTTTCCGCTTTTCGGACTTCGCGTCCAGGACTTCGTGTCCATCTTTCCCGCTTTTCGGACTTCGCGTCCAGGACTTCGTGTCCATCTTTACCGCTTTTCGGACTATGCGTCCAGGACTTCGTGTCCATCTTTACCGCTTTTCGGACTTCGCGTCCAGGACTTCGTGTCCATCTTTACCGCTTTTCGGACTTCGTGTCCATCTTTACTGCTTTTCGGACTTCGCGTCCAGGATTTCGTGTCCATCTTTACCGCTTTTCGGACTTCGCGTCCAGGACTTCGTGTCAATCTTTACCGCTTATCGGACTTCGTGTCCATCTTTACCGCTTTTCGGACTTCGCGTCCAGGACTTCGTGTCCATCTTTCCGCTTTTCGGACTTCGCGTCCAGGACTTCGTGTCCATCTTTCCGCTTTTCGGACTTCGCGTCCAGGACTTCGTGTCCATCTTTACCGCTTTTCGGACTTGCGTCCAGGACTTCGTGTCCATCTTTACCGCTTTTCGGACTTCGTGTCCATCTTTACTGCTTTTCGGACTTCGCGTCCAGGACTTCGTGTCCATCTTTCCGCTTTTCGGACTTCGCGTCCAGGACTTCGTGTCCATCTTTACCGCTTTTCGGACTATGCGTCCAGGACTTCGTGTCCATCTTTACCGCTTTTCGGACTTCGCGTCCAGGACTTCGTGTCCATCTTTACCGCTTTTCGGACTTCGTGTCCATCTTTACTGCTTTTCGGACTTCGCGTCCAGGACTTCGTGTCCATCTTTACTGCTTTTCGGACTTCGCGTCCAGGACTTCGTGTCATCTTTACCGCTTTTCGGACTTCGCGTCCAGGACTTCGTGTCCATCTTTACCGCTTTTCGGACTTCGCGTCCAGGACTTGGTGTCCATCTTTCCCGCTTTTCGGACTTCGCGTCCAGGACTTCGTGTCCATCTTTCCCGCTTTTCGGACTTCGCGTCCAGGACTTCGTGTCCATCTTTCCCGCTTTTCGGACTTCGCGTCCAGGACTTCGTGTCCATCTTTACCGCTTTTCGGACTTGCGTCCAGGACTTCGTGTCCATCTTTACCGCTTTTCGGACTTCGCGTCCAGGACTTCGTGTCCATCTTTACCGCTTTTCGGACTTCGCGTCCAGGACTTTTGTCCATCTTTACCGCTTTTCGGACTTCGTGTCCATCTTTACTGCTTTTCGGACTTCGCGTCCAGGACTTCGTGTCCATCTTTACCGCTTTTCGGACTTCGCGTCCAGGACTTCGTGTCCATCTTTACCGCTTTTCGGACTTCGCGTCCAGGACTTCGTGTCCATCTTTACCGCTTTTCGGACTTCGCGTCCAGGACTTCGTGTCCATCTTTACCGCTTTTCGGACTTCGCGTCCAGGACTTCGTGTCCATCTTTACCGCTTTTCGGACTTCGCGTCCAGGACTTCGTGTCCATCTTTACCGCTTTTCGGACTTCGCGTCCAGGACTTGTGTCCATCTTTCCCGCTTTTCGGACTTCGCGTCCAGGACTTCGTGTCCATCTTTCCCGCTTTTCGGACTTCGCGTCCAGGACTTCGTGTCCATCTTTCCCGCTTTTCGGACTACGCGTCCAGGACTTCGTGTCCATCTTTACCGCTTTTCGGACTATGCGTCCAGGACTTCGTGTCCATCTTTACCGCTTTTCGGACTTCGCGTCCAGGACTTCGTGTCCATCTTTACCGCTTTTCGGACTTCGTGTCCATCTTTACTGCTTTTCGGACTTCGCGTCCAGGACTTCGTGTCCATCTTTACCGCTTTTCGGACTTCGCGTCCAGGACTTCGTGTCATCTTTACCGCTTATCGGACTTCGTGTCCATCTTTACCGCTTTTCGGACTTCGCGTCCAGGACTTGGTGTCCATCTTTCCCGCTTTTCGGACTTCGCGTCCAGGACTTCGTGTCCATCTTTCCCGCTTTTCGGACTTCGCGTCCAGGACTTCGTGTCCATCTTTCCCGCTTTTCGGACTACGCGTCCAGGACTTCGTGTCCATCTTTACCGCTTTTCGGACTTCGCGTCCAGGACTTCGTGTCCATCTTTACCGCTTTTCGGACTTCGTGTCCATCTTTACTGCTTTTCGGACTTCGCGTCCAGGACTTCGTGTCCATCTTTACTGCTTTTCGGACTTCGCGTCCAGGACTTCGTGTCAATCTTTACCGCTTTTCGGACTTCGCGTCCAGGACTTCGTGTCCATCTTTACCGCTTTTCGGACTTCGCGTCCAGGACTTCGTGTCCATCTTTCCGCTTTTCGGACTTCGCGTCCAGGACTTCGTGTCCATCTTTACCGCTTTTCGGACTTCGCGTCCAGGACTTCGTGTCCATCTTTCCCGCTTTTCGGACTTCGCGTCCAGGACTTCGTGTCCATCTTTCCCGCTTTTCGGACTACGCGTCCAGGACTTCGTGTCCATCTTTACCGCTTTTCGGACTTGCGTCCAGGACTTCGTGTCCATCTTTACCGCTTTTCGGACTTCGCGTCCAGGACTTCGTGTCCATCTTTACCGCTTTTCGGACTTCGTGTCCATCTTTACTGCTTTTCGGACTTCGCGTCCAGGACTTCGTGTCCATCTTTACCGCTTTTCGGACTTCGCGTCCAGGACTTCGTGTCAATCTTTACCGCTTATCGGACTTCGTGTCCATCTTTACCGCTTTTCGGACTTCGCGTCCAGGACTTGGTGTCCATCTTTCCCGCTTTTCGGACTTCGCGTCCAGGACTTCGTGTCCATCTTTCCCGCTTTTCGGACTTCGCGTCCAGGACTTCGTGTCCATCTTTCCCGCTTTTCGGACTACGCGTCCAGGACTTCGTGTCCATCTTTACCGCTTTTCGGACTTGCGTCCAGGACTTCGTGTCCATCTTTACCGCTTTTCGGACTTCGTGTCCATCTTTACTGCTTTTCGGACTTCGCGTCCAGGACTTCGTGTCCATCTTTCGCTTTTCGGACTTCGCGTCCAGGACTTCGTGTCCATCTTTACCGCTTTTCGGACTTGCGTCCAGGACTTCGTGTCCATCTTTACCGCTTTTCGGACTTCGCGTCCAGGACTTCGTGTCCATCTTTACCGCTTTTTCGGACTTCGTGTCCATCTTTACTGCTTTTCGGACTTCGCGTCCAGGACTTCGTGTCCATCTTTACCGCTTTTCGGACTTCGCGTCCAGGACTTCGTGTCCATCTTTACCGCTTTCGGACTTCGCGTCCAGGACTTCGTGTCCATCTTTCCCGCTTTTCGGACTTCGCGTCCAGGACTTCGTGTCCATCTTTCCCGCTTTTCGGACTTCGCGTCCAGGACTTCGTGTCCATCTTTACCGCTTTTCGGACTATCGTCCAGGACTTCGTGTCCATCTTTACCGCTTTTCGGACTTCGCGTCCAGGACTTCGTGTCCATCTTTACCGCTTTTCGGACTTCGCGTCCAGGACTTCGTGTCCATCTTTACCGCTTTTCGGACTTCGTGTCCTTCTTTACTGTTTTTCGGACTTCGCGTCCAGGACTTCGTGTCCATCTTTACTGCTTTTCGGACTTCGCGTCCAGGACTTCGTGTCCATCTTTACCGCTTATCGGACTTCGGGTCCAGGACTTCGTGTCCATCTTTACCGCTTTTCGGACTTTGCGTCCAGGACTTGGTGTCCATCTTTCCCGCTTTTCGGACTTCGCGTCCAGGACTTCGTGTCCATCTTTCCCGCTTTTCGGACTTCGCGTCCAGGACTTCGTGTCCATCTTTCCCGCTTTTCGGACTTCGCGTCCAGGACTTCGTGTCCATCTTTACCGCTTTTCGGACTTCGCGTCCAGGACTTCGTGTCCATCTTTACCGCTTTTCGGACTTCGCGTCCAGGACTTCGTGTCCATCTTTGCCGCTTTTCGGACTTCGCGTCCAGGACTTCGTGTCCATCTTTGCCGCTTTTCGGACTTCGCGTCCAGGACTTCGTGTCCATCTTTCCGCTTTTCGGACTTCGCGTCCAGGACTTCGTGTCCATCTTTCCCGCTTTTCGAACTTCGCGTCCAGGACTTCGTGTCCATCTTTACCGCTTTTCGGACTTCGCGTCCAGGACTTCGTCTCAATCTTTACCGCTTATCGGACTTCGCGTCCAGGACTTCGTGTCCATCTTTACCGCTTTTCGGACTTTGCGTCCAGGACTTGGTGTCCATCTTTCCCGCTTTTCGGACTTCGCGTCCAGGACTTCGTGTCCATCTTTCCCGCTTTTCGGACTTCGCGTCCAGGACTTCGTGTCCATCTTTCCCGCTTTTCGGACTACGCGTCCAGGACTTCGTGTCCATCTTTACCGCTTTTCGGACTTGCGTCCAGGACTTCGTGTCCATCTTTACCGCTTTTCGGACTTCGCGTCCAGGACTTCGTGTCCATCTTTACCGCTTTTCGGACTTCGTGTCCATCTTTACTGCTTTTCGGACTTCGCGTCCAGGACTTCGTGTCCATCTTTACCGCTTTTCGGACTTCGCGTCCAGGACTTCGTGTCAATCTTTACCGCTTTTCGGACTTCGTGTCCATCTTTACCGCTTTTCGGACTTCGCGTCCAGGACTTCGTGTCCATCTTTCCCGCTTTTCGGACTTCGCGTCCAGGACTTCGTGTCCATCTTTCCCGCTTTTCGGACTTCGCGTCCAGGACTTCGTGTCCATCTTTACCGCTTTTCGGACTTGCGTCCAGGACTTCGTGTCCATCTTACCGCTTTTCGGACTTCTGGTCCATCTTTTACTGCTTTTCGGACTTCGCGTCCAGGACTTCGTGTCCATCTTTCCCGCTTTTCGGACTTCGCGTCCAGGACTTCGTGTCCATCTTTACCGCTTTTCGGACTATCGTCCAGGACTTCGTGTCCATCTTTCCGCTTTTCGGACTTCGCGTCCAGGACTTCGTGTCCATCTTTACCGCTTTTCGGACTTCGTGTCCATCTTTACTGCTTTTCGGACTTCGCGTCCAGGACTTCGTGTCCATCTTTACTGCTTTTCGGACTTCGCGTCCAGGACTTCGTGTCAATCTTTACCGCTTATCGGACTTCGCGTCCAGGACTTCGTGTCCATCTTTACCGCTTTTCGGACTTCGCGTCCAGGACTTGGTGTCCATCTTTCCCGCTTTTCGGACTTCGCGTCCAGGACTTCGTGTCCATCTTTCCGCTTTTCGGACTTCGCGTCCAGGACTTCGTGTCCATCTTTCCGCTTTTCGGACTTCGCGTCCAGGACTTCGTGTCCATCTTTACCTTTTCGGACTATGCGTCCAGGACTTCGTGTCCATCTTTACCGCTTTTCGGACTTCGCGTCCAGGACTTCGTGTCCATCTTTACCGCTTTTCGGACTTCGCGTCCAGGACTTCGTTCCATCTTTACCGCTTTTCGGACTTCGTGTCCATCTTTACTGCTTTTCGGACTTCGCGTCCAGGACTTCGTGTCCATCTTTACTGCTTTTCGGACTTCGCGTCCAGGACTTCGTGTCAATCTTTACCGCTTATCGGACTTCGCGTCCAGGACTTCGTGTCCATCTTTACCGCTTTTCGGACTTCGCGTCCAGGACTTGGTGTCCATCTTTCCCGCTTTTCGGACTTCGCGTCCAGGACTTCGTGTCCATCTTTCCCGCTTTTCGGACTTCGCGTCCAGGACTTCGTGTCCATCTTTCCCGCTTTTCGGACTACGCGCCCAGGACTTCGTGTCCGTCTTTACCGCTTTTCGGACTATGCGTCCAGGACTTCGTGTCCCTCTTTACCGCTTTTCGGACTTCGCGTCCAGGACTTCGTGTCCATCTTTACCGCTTTTCGGACTTCGCGTCCAGGACTTCGTGTCCATCTTTACCGCTTTTCGGACTTCGCGTCCAGGACTTCGTGTCCATCTTTCCCGCTTTTCGGACTTCGCGTCCAGGACTTCGTGTCCATCTTTACCGCTTTTCGGACTTCGCGTCCAGGACTTCGTGTCCATCTTTACCCGCTTTTCGGACTTCGCGTCCAGGACTTCGTGTCCATCTTTACCGCTTTTCGGACTTCGTCCAGGACTTCGTGTCCATCTTTACCGCTTTTCGGACTTCGCGTCCAGGACTTCGTGTCCATCTTTCCCGCTTTTCGGACTTCGCGTCCAGGACTTCGTGTCCATCTTTACCGCTTTTCGGACTTCGCGTCCAGGACTTCGTGTCCATCTTTCCGCTTTTCGGACTTCGCGTCCAGGACTTCGTGTCCATCTTTACCGCTTTTCGAACTTCGCGTCCAGGACTTCGTGTCCATCTTTACCGCTTTTCGGACTTCGCGTCCAGGACTTCGTGTCCATCTTTACCGCTTTTCGGACTTCGCGTCCAGGACTTCGTGTCCATCTTTCCGCTTTTCGGACTTCGCGTCCAGGACTTCGTGTCCATCTTTCCGCTTTTCGGACTTCGCGTCCAGGACTTCGTGTCCATCTTTCCGCTTTTCGGACTTCGCGTCCAGGACTTCGTGTCCATCTTTCCGCTTTTCGGACTTCGCGTCCAGGACTTCGTGTCCATCTTTACCGCTTTTCGGACTTCGCGTCCAGGACTTCGTGTCCATCTTTACCGCTTTTCGGACTTCGCGTCCAGGACTTCGTGTCCATCTTTACCGCTTTTCGGACTTCGTGTCCATCTTCCGCTTTTCGGACTTCGTGTCCATCTTTACTGCTTTTCGGACTTCGCGTCCAGGACTTCGTGTCCATCTTTACCGCTTTTCGGACTTCGCGTCCAGGACTTCGTGTCCATCTTTACCGCTTTTTCGGACTTCGTGTCCATCTTTACCGCTTTTCGGACTTCGCGTCCAGGACTTCGTGTCCATCTTTCCCGCTTTTCGGACTTCGCGTCCAGGACTTCGTGTCCATCTTTACCGCTTTTCGGACTTCGCGTCCAGGACTTCGTGTCCATCTTTACCGCTTTTCGGACTTCGCGTCCAGGACTTGGTGTCCATCTTTCCCGCTTTTCGGACTTCGTGTCCATCTTTCCCGCTTTTCGGACTTCGCGTCCAGGACTTCGTGTCCATCTTTCCCGCTTTTCGGACTACGCGTCCAGGACTTCGTGTCCATCTTTACCGCTTTTCGGACTATGCGTCCAGGACTTCGTGTCCATCTTTACCGCTTTTCGGACTTCGCGTCCAGGACTTCGTGTCCATCTTTACCGCTTTTCGGACTTCGTGTCCATCTTTACTGCTTTTCGGACTTCGCGTCCAGGACTTCGTGTCCATCTTTACTGCTTTTCGGACTTCGCGTCCAGGACTTCGTGTCAATCTTTACCGCTTATCGGACTTCGCGTCCAGGACTTCGTGTCCATCTTTACCGCTTTTCGGACTTCGCGTCCAGGACTTGTGTCCATCTTTCCCGCTTTTCGGACTTCGCGTCCAGGACTTCGTGTCCATCTTTCCCGCTTTTCGGACTTCGCGTCCAGGACTTCGTGTCCATCTTTCCCGCTTTTCGGACTACGCGTCCAGGACTTCGTGTCCATCTTTACCGCTTTTCGGACTATGCGTCCAGGACTTCGTGTCCATCTTTACCGCTTTTCGGACTTCGCGTCCAGGACTTCGTGTCCATCTTTACCGCTTTTCGGACTTCGCGTCCAGGACTTCGTGTCCATCTTTACCGCTTTTCGGACTTCGTGTCCATCTTTACTGCTTTTCGGACTTCGCGTCCAGGACTTCGTGTCCATCTTTACTTTCTTTTCGGACTTCGCGTCCAGGACTTCGTGTCCATCTTTACCGCTTTTCGGACTTCGCGTCCAGGACTTCGTGTCCATCTTTACCGCTTTTCGGACTTCGCGTCCAGGACTTGGTGTCCATCTTTCCCGCTTTTCGGACTTCGCGTCCAGGACTTCGTGTCCATCTTTCCCGCTTTTCGGACTTCGCGTCCAGGACTTCGTGTCCATCTTTCCCGCTTTTCGGACTACGCGTCCAGGACTTCGTGTCCATCTTTACCGCTTTTCGGACTATGCGTCCAGGACTTCGTGTCCATCTTTACCGCTTTTCGGACTTCGCGTCCAGGACTTCGTGTCCATCTTTACCGCTTTTCGGACTTCGCGTCCAGGACTTCGTGTCCATCTTTCCTTTTCGGACTTCGCGTCCAGGACTTCGTGTCCATCTTTCCGCTTTTCGGACTTCGCGTCCAGGACTTCGTGTCCATCTTTACCTTTTCGGACTTCGCGTCCAGGACTTCGTGTCCATCTTTACCGCTTATCGGACTTCGCGTCCAGGACTTCGTGTCCATCTTTACCGCTTTTCGGACTTCGCGTCCAGGACTTGTGTCCATCTTTCCCGCTTTTCGGACTTCGCGTCCAGGACTTCGTGTCCATCTTTCCCGCTTTTCGGACTTCGCGTCCAGGACTTCGTGTCCATCTTTCCCGCTTTTCGGACTACGCGTCCAGGACTTCGTGTCCATCTTTACCGCTTTTCGGACTTGCGTCCAGGACTTCGTGTCCATCTTTACCGCTTTTCGGACTTCGCGTCCAGGACTTCGTGTCCATCTTTACCGCTTTTCGGACTTCGTGTCCATCTTTACTGCTTTTCGGACTTCGCGTCCAGGACTTCGTGTCCATCTTTACAGCTTTTCGGACTTCGCGTCCAGGACTTCGTGTCAATCTTTACCGCTTTTCGGACTTCGTGTCCATCTTTACCGCTTTTCGGACTTCGCGTCCAGGACTTGGTGTCCATCTTTCCCGCTTTTCGGACTTCGCGTCCAGGACTTCGTGTCCATCTTTCCCGCTTTTCGGACTTCGCGTCCAGGACTTCGTGTCCATCTTTCCCGCTTTTCGGACTTCGCGTCCAGGACTTCGTGTCCATCTTTACCGCTTTTCGGACTTGCGTCCAGGACTTCGTGTCCATCTTTACCGCTTTTCGGACTTCGTGTCCATCTTTACTGCTTTTCGGACTTCGCGTCCAGGACTTCGTGTCCATCTTTCCGCTTTTCGGACTTCGCGTCCAGGACTTCGTGTCCATCTTTACCGCTTTTCGGACTTGCGTCCAGGACTTCGTGTCCATCTTTCCGCTTTTCGGACTTCGCGTCCAGGACTTCGTGTCCATCTTTACCGCTTTTCGGACTTCGTGTCCATCTTTACTGCTTTTCGGACTTCGCGTCCAGGACTTCGTGTCCATCTTTACTGCTTTTCGGACTTCGCGTCCAGGACTTCGTGTCCATCTTTACCGCTTTTCGGACTTCGGTCCAGGACTTCGTGTCCATCTTTACCGCTTTTCGGACTTCGCGTCCAGGACTTGTGTCCATCTTTCCCGCTTTTCGGACTTCGCGTCCAGGACTTCGTGTCCATCTTTCCGCTTTTCGGACTTCGCGTCCAGGACTTCGTGTCCATCTTTCCCGCTTTTCGGACTTCGCGTCCAGGACTTCGTGTCCATCTTTACCGCTTTTCGGACTATGCGTCCAGGACTTCGTGTCCATCTTTACCGCTTTTCGGACTTCTCGTCCAGGACTTCGTGTCCATCTTTACCGCTTTTCGGACTTCGCGTCCAGGACTTCGTGTCCATCTTTACCGCTTTTCGGACTTCGTGTCCATCTTTACTGCTTTTCGGACTTCGCGTCCAGGACTTCGTGTCCATCTTTACTGCTTTTCGGACTTCGCGTCCAGGACTTCGTGTCAATCTTTACCGCTTATCGGACTTTGCGTCCAGGACTTGGTGTCCATCTTTACCGCTTTTCGGACTTTGCGTCCAGGACTTGGTGTCCATCTTTCCCGCTTTTCGGACTTCGCGTCCAGGACTTCGTGTCCATCTTTCCCGCTTTTCGGACTTCGCGTCCAGGACTTCGTGTCCATCTTTCCCGCTTTTCGGACTTCGCGTCCAGGACTTCGTGTCCATCTTTACCGCTTTTCGGACTATGCGTCCAGGACTTCGTGTCCATCTTTACCGCTTTTCGGACTTCGCGTCCAGGACTTCGTGTCCATCTTTACCGCTTTTCGGACTTCGCGTCCAGGACTTCGTGTCCATCTTTACGCTTTTCGGACTTCGTGTCCATCTTTACTGCTTTTCGGACTTCGCGTCCAGGACTTCGTGTCCATCTTTACCGCTTTTCGGACTTCGCGTCCAGGACTTCGTGTCCATCTTTACCGCTTATCGGACTTCGCGTCCAGGACTTCGTGTCCATCTTTACCGCTTTTCGGACTTCGCGTCCAGGACTTCGGTGTCCATCTTTCCCGCTTTTCGGACTTCGCGTCCAGGACTTCGTGTCCATCTTTCCCGCTTTTCGGACTTCGCGTCCAGGACTTCGTGTCCATCTTTCCCGCTTTTCGGACTACGCGTCCAGGACTTCGTGTCCATCTTTACCGCTTTTCGGACTATGCGTCCAGGACTTCGTGTCCATCTTTACCGCTTTTCGGACTTCGCGTCCAGGACTTCGTGTCCATCTTTACCGCTTTTCGGACTTCGCGTCCAGGACTTCGTGTCCATCTTTGCCGCTTTTCGGACTTCGCGTCCAGGACTTCGTGTCCATCTTTCCGCTTTTCGGACTTCGCGTCCAGGACTTCGTGTCCATCTTTCCCGCTTTTCGGACTTCGCGTCCAGGACTTCGTGTCCATCTTTACCGCTTTTCGGACTTCGCGTCCAGGACTTCGTGTCCATCTTTACCGCTTTTCGGACTTCGCGTCCAGGACTTCGTGTCCATCTTTACCGCTTTTCGGACTTCGCGTCCAGGACTTCGTGTCCATCTTTACCGCTTTTCGGACTTCGCGTCCAGGACTTCGTGTCCATCTTTACCGCTTTTCGGACTTCGTGTCCATCTTTACTGCTTTTCGGACTTCGCGTCCAGGACTTCGTGTCCATCTTTACCGCTTTTCGGACTTCGCGTCCAGGACTTCGTGTCCATCTTTACCGCTTTTCGGACTTCGTGTCCATCTTTACCGCTTTTCGGACTTCGCGTCCAGGACTTCGTGTCCATCTTCCCGCTTTTCGGACTTCGCGTCCAGGACTTCGTGTCCATCTTTCCCGCTTTTCGGACTTCGCGTCCAGGACTTCGTGTCCATCTTTCCCGCTTTTCGGACTTCGCGTCCAGGACTTCGTGTCCATCTTTACCGCTTTTCGGACTTGCGTCCAGGACTTCGTGTCCATCTTTACCGCTTTTCGGACTTCGTGTCCATCTTTACCGCTTTCGGACTTCGCGTCCAGACTTCGTGTCCATCTTTACCGCTTTTCGGACTTCGCGTCCAGGACTTCGTGTCCATCTTTCCGCTTTTCGGACTTCGCGTCCAGGACTTCGTGTCCATCTTTACCGCTTTTCGGACTTCGTGTCCATCTTTCCCTGCTTTTCGGACTTCGCGTCCAGGACTTCGTGTCCATCTTTACCGCTTTTCGGACTTCGCGTCCAGGACTTCGTGTCCATCTTTACCGCTTTTCGGACTTCGTGTCCATCTTTACCGCTTTTCGGACTTCGCGTCCAGGACTTCGTGTCCATCTTTCCCGCTTTTCGGACTTCGCGTCCAGGACTTCGTGTCCATCTTTCCCGCTTTTCGGACTTCGCGTCCAGGACTTCGTGTCCATCTTTCCCGCTTTTCGGACTTCGCGTCCAGGACTTCGTGTCCATCTTTCCCGCTTTTCGGACTACGCGTCCAGGACTTCGTGTCCATCTTTACCGCTTTTCGGACTTGCGTCCAGGACTTCGTGTCCATCTTTCCCGCTTTTCGGACTTCGCGTCCAGGACTTCGTGTCCATCTTTACCGCTTTTCGGACTTCGTGTCCTCTTTACTGCTTTTCGGACTTCGCGTCCAGGACTCCAGTTCGTGTCCATCTTTACCGCTTTTCGGACTTCGCGTCCAGGACTTCGTGTCATCTTTACCGCTTTTCGGACTTCGTGTCCATCTTTCCGCTTTTCGGACTTTGCGTCCAGGACTTCGTGTCCATCTTTCCCGCTTTTCGGACTTCGCGTCCAGGACTTCGTGTCCATCTTTCCGCTTTTCGGACTTCGCGTCCAGGACTTCGTGTCCATCTTTCCCGCTTTTCGGACTCGCGTCCAGGACTTCGTGTCCATCTTTACCGCTTTTCGGACTTGCGTCCAGGACTTCGTGTCCATCTTTACCGCTTTTCGGACTTCGTGTCCATCTTTACCGCTTTTCGGACTTCGCGTCCAGGACTTCGTGTCCATCTTCCCGCTTTTCGGACTTCGCGTCCAGGACTTCGTGTCCATCTTTACCGCTTTTCGGACTATGCGTCCAGGACTTCGTGTCCATCTTTACCGCTTTTCGGACTTCGCGTCCAGGACTTCGTGTCCATCTTTACCGCTTTTCGGACTTCGTGTCCATCTTTACTGCTTTTCGGACTTCGCGTCCAGGACTTCGTGTCCATCTTTACGCTTTTCGGACTTCGCGTCCAGGACTTCGTGTCAATCTTTACCGCTTATCGGACTTCGCGTCCAGGACTTCGTGTCCATCTTTACCGCTTTTCGGACTTCGCGTCCAGGACTTGGTGTCCATCTTTCCCGCTTTTCGGACTTCGCGTCCAGGACTTCGTGTCCATCTTTCCGCTTTTCGGACTTCGCGTCCAGGACTTCGTGTCCATCTTTCCCGCTTTTCGGACTACGCGTCCAGGACTTCGTGTCCATCTTTACCGCTTTTCGGACTATGCGTCCAGGACTTCGTGTCCATCTTTACCGCTTTTCGGACTTCGCGTCCAGGACTTCGTGTCCATCTTTACCGCTTTTCGGACTTCGCCTCCAGGACTTCTTGTTTATCTTTACCGCTTTTCGGACTTCGTGTCCTTCTTTACTGTTTTTCGGACTTCGCGTCCAGGACTTCGTGTCCATCTTTACTGCTTTTCGGACTTCGCGTCCAGGACTTCGTGTCAATCTTTACCGCTTATCGGACTTCGGGTCCAGGACTTCGTGTCCATCTTTACCGCTTTTCGGACTTTGCGTCCAGGACTTGGTGTCCATCTTTCCCGCTTTTCGGACTTCGCGTCCAGGACTTCGTGTCCATCTTTCCCGCTTTTCGGACTTCGCGTCCAGACTTCGTGTCCATCTTTCCGCTTTTCGGACTTCGCGTCCAGGACTTCGTGTCCATCTTTACCGCTTTTCGGACTATGCGTCCAGGACTTCGTGTCCATCTTTACCGCTTTTCGGACTTCGCGTCCAGGACTTCGTGTCCATCTTTACCGCTTTTCGGACTTCGCGTCCAGGACTTCTGTCCATCTTTACCGCTTTTCGGACTTCGTGTCCATCTTTACTGCTTTTCGGACTTCGCGTCCAGGACTTCGTGTCCATCTTTACTGCTTTTCGGACTTCGCGTCCAGGACTTCGTGTCAATCTTTACCGCTTTCGGACTTCGCGTCCAGGACTTCGTGTCCATCTTTACCGCTTTTCGGACTTCGCGTCCAGGACTTGGTGTCCATCTTTCCGCTTTTCGGACTTCGCGTCCAGGACTTCGTGTCCATCTTTCCCGCTTTTCGGACTTCGCGTCCAGGACTTCGTGTCCATCTTTCCCGCTTTTCGGACTACGCGTCCAGGACTTCGTGTCCATCTTTACCGCTTTTCGGACTATGCGTCCAGGACTTCGTGTCCATCTTTACCGCTTTTCGGACTTCGCGTCCAGGACTTCGTGTCCATCTTTGCCGCTTTTCGGACTTCGCGTCCAGGACTTCGTGTCCATCTTTGCCGCTTTTCGGACTTCGCGTCCAGGACTTCGTGTCCATCTTTCCGCTTTTCGGACTTCGCGTCCAGGACTTCGTGTCCATCTTTACCGCTTTTCGAACTTCGCGTCCAGGACTTCGTGTCCATCTTTACCGCTTTTCGGACTTCGCGTCCAGGACTTCGTGTCCATCTTTACCGCTTTTCGGACTTCGCGTCCAGGACTTCGTGTCCATCTTTACCGCTTTTCGACTTCGCGTCCAGGACTTCGTGTCCATCTTTCCGCTTTTCGGACTTCGCGTCCAGGACTTCGTGTCCATCTTCCGCTTTTCGGACTTCGTGTCCATCTTTACTGCTTTTCGGACTTCGCGTCCAGGACTTCGTGTCCATCTTTACCGCTTTTCGGACTTCGCGTCCAGGACTTCGTGTCCATCTTTACCGCTTTTCGGACTTCGTGTCCATCTTTACCGCTTTTCGGACTTCGCGTCCAGGACTTCGTGTCCATCTTTCCGCTTTTCGGACTTCGCGTCCAGGACTTCGTGTCCATCTTTCCCGCTTTCGGACTTCGCGTCCAGGACTTCGTGTCCATCTTTACCGCTTTTCGGACTTACGCGTCCAGGACTTCGTGTCCATCTTTACCGCTTTTCGGACTTCGCGTCCAGACTTCGTGTCCATCTTTACCGCTTTTCGGACTTCGTGTCCATCTTTACTGCTTTTCGGACTTCGCGTCCAGGACTTCGTGTCCATCTTTACCGCTTTTCGGACTTCGCGTCCAGGACTTCGTGTCCATCTTTACCGCTTTTCGGACTATGCGTCCAGGACTTCGTGTCCATCTTTCCGCTTTTCGGACTTCGCGTCCAGGACTTCGTGTCCATCTTTACCGCTTTTCGGACTTCGTGTCCATCTTTACTGCTTTTCGGACTTCGCGTCCAGGACTTCGTGTCCATCTTTACTGCTTTTCGGACTTCGCGTCCAGGACTTCGTGTCCATCTTTACCGCTTTTCGGACTTCGCGTCCAGGACTTCGTGTCCATCTTTACCGCTTTTCGGACTTCGCGTCCAGGACTTCGTGTCCATCTTTCCCGCTTTTCGGACTTCGCGTCCAGGACTTCGTGTCCATCTTTCCCGCTTTCGGACTTCGCGTCCAGGACTTCGTGTCCATCTTCCCGCTTTTCGGACTTCGCGTCCAGGACTTCGTGTCCATCTTTACCGCTTTTCGGACTTCGCGTCCAGGACTTCGTGTCCATCTTTACCGCTTTTCGGACTTCGCGTCCAGGACTTCGTGTCCATCTTACCGCTTTTCGGACTTCGCGTCCAGGACTTCGTGTCCATCTTTACCGCTTTTCGGACTTCGTGTCCTTCTTTACTTTTTTTTTCGGACTTCGCGTCCAGGACTTCGTGTCCATCTTTACCGCTTTTCGGACTTCGCGTCCAGGACTTCGTGTCATCTTTACCGCTTTTCGGACTTTGCGTCCAGGACTTCGTGTCCATCTTTCCCGCTTTTCGGACTTCGCGTCCAGGACTTCGTGTCCATCTTTCCGCTTTTCGGACTTCGCGTCCAGGACTTCGTGTCCATCTTTCCGCTTTTCGGACTTCGCGTCCAGGACTTCGTGTCCATCTTTACCGCTTTTCGGACTTATGCGTCCAGGACTTCGTGTCCATCTTTACCGCTTTTCGGACTTCGCGTCCAGGACTTCGTGTCCATCTTTGCCGCTTTTCGGACTTCGCGTCCAGGACTTCGTGTCCATCTTTCCGCTTTTCGGACTTCGCGTCCAGGACTTCGTGTCCATCTTTCCCGCTTTTCGGACTTCGCGTCCAGGACTTCGTGTCCATCTTTACTGCTTTTCGGACTTCGCGTCCAGGACTTCGTCTCAATCTTTACCGCTTATCGGACTTCGCGTCCAGGACTTCGTGTCCATCTTTACCGCTTTTCGGACTTTGCGTCCAGGACTTGGTGTCCATCTTTCCCGCTTTTCGGACTTCGCGTCCAGGACTTCGTGTCCATCTTTCCCGCTTTTCGGACTTCGCGTCCAGGACTTCGTGTCCATCTTTCCCGCTTTTCGGACTACGCGCCCAGGACTTCGTGTCCATCTTTACCGCTTTTCGGACTATGCGTCCAGGACTTCGTGTCCATCTTTACCGCTTTTCGGACTTCTCGTCCAGGACTTCGTGTCCATCTTTACCGCTTTTCGGACTTCGTGTCCATCTTCCTGCTTTTCGGACTTCGCGTCCAGGACTTCGTGTCCATCTTTACCGCTTTTCGGACTTCGCGTCCAGGACTTCGTGTCAATCTTTACCGCTTATCGGACTTCGTGTCCATCTTTACCGCTTTTCGGACTTTGCGTCCAGGACTTGGTGTCCATCTTTCCCGCTTTTCGGACTTCGCGTCCAGGACTTCGTGTCCATCTTTCCCGCTTTTCGGACTTCGCGTCCAGGACTTCGTGTCCATCTTTCCCGCTTTCGGACTACGCGTCCAGGACTTCGTGTCCATCTTTACCGCTTTTCGGACTATGCGTCCAGGACTTCGTGTCCATCTTTACCGCTTTTCGGACTTCGCGTCCATTTTACTGCTTTTCGGACTTCGCGTCCAGGACTTCGTGTCCATCTTCCCGCTTTTCGGACTTCGCGTCCAGGACTTCGTGTCCATCTTTACCGCTTTTCGGACTTGCGTCCAGGACTTCGTGTCCATCTTTACCGCTTTTCGAACTTCGCGTCCAGGACTTCGTGTCCATCTTTGCCGCTTTTCGGACTTCGCGTCCAGGACTTCGTGTCCATCTTTGCCGCTTTTCGGACTTCGCGTCCAGGACTTCGTGTCCATCTTTCCGCTTTTCGGACTTCGCGTCCAGGACTTCGTGTCCATCTTTACCGCTTTTCGAACTTCGCGTCCAGGACTTCGTGTCCATCTTTACTGCTTTTCGGACTTCGCGTCCAGGACTTCGTGTCAATCTTTACCGCTTATCGGACTTCGCGTCCAGGACTTCGTGTCCATCTTTACCGCTTTTCGGACTTTGCGTCCAGGACTTGGTGTCCATCTTTCCCGCTTTTCGGACTTCGCGTCCAGGACTTCGTGTCCATCTTTCCGCCCTTTCGGACTTCGCGTCCAGGACTTCGTGTCCATCTTTCCCGCTTTTCGGACTACGCGTCCAGGACTTCGTGTCCATCTTTACCGCTTTTCGGACTATGCGTCCAGGACTTCGTGTCCATCTTTACCGCTTTTCGGACTTCGCGTCCAGGACTTCGTGTCCATCTTTACCGCTTTTTCGGACTTCGTGTCCATCTTTACTGCTTTT
This sequence comes from Punica granatum, assembly GCF_007655135.1. Lineage (NCBI taxonomy): Eukaryota > Viridiplantae > Streptophyta > Magnoliopsida > Myrtales > Lythraceae > Punica > Punica granatum. The sequence goes on along the minus strand of NW_022204353.1, from coordinate 28,113 downwards.
CGGACTTCGCGTCCAGGACTTCGTGTCCATCTTTACTGCTTTTCGGACTTCGCGTCCAGGACTTCGTGTCAATCTTTACCGCTTATCGGACTTCGTGTCCATCTTTACCGCTTTTGGACTTTGCGTCCAGGACTTGGTGTCCATCTTTCCCGCTTTTCGGACTTCGCGTCCAGGACTTCGTGTCCATCTTTCCCGCTTTTCGGACTTCGCGTCCAGGACTTCGTGTCCATCTTTCCCGCTTTTCGGACTACGCGTCCAGGACTTCGTGTCCATCTTTACCGCTTTTCGGACTATGCGTCCAGGACTTCGTGTCCATCTTTACCGCTTTTCGGACTTCGCGTCCAGGACTTCGTGTCCATCTTTACCGCTTTTCGGACTTCGTGTCCATCTTTACTGCTTTTCGGACTTCGCGTCCAGGACTTCGTGTCCATCTTTACTGCTTTTCGGACTTCGCGTCCAGGACTTCGTGTCAATCTTTACCGCTTATCGGACTTCGTGTCCAGGACTTCGTGTCCATCTTTACCGCTTTTCGGACTTCGCGTCCAGGACTTGGTGTCCATCTTTCCCGCTTTTCGGACTTCGCGTCCAGGACTTCGTGTCCATCTTTCCCGCTTTTCGGACTTCGCGTCCAGGACTTCGTGTCCATCTTTCCCGCTTTTCGGACTACGCGTCCAGGACTTCGTGTCCATCTTTACCGCTTTTCGGACTATGCGTCCAGGACTTCGTGTCCATCTTTACCGCTTTTCGGACTTCGCGTCCAGGACTTCGTGTCCATCTTTACCGCTTTTCGGACTTGCGTCCAGGACTTCTTGTCCATCTTTACCGCTTTTCGGACTTCGTGTCCCTCTTTACTGCTTTTCGGACTTCGCGTCCAGGACTTCGTGTCCATCTTTACCGCTTTTCGGACTTCGCGTCCAGGACTTCGTGTCCATCTTTACCGCTTTTCGGACTTCGCGTCCAGGACTTCGTGTCCATCTTTACCGCTTTTCGGACTTCGCGTCCAGGACTTCGTGTCCATCTTTCCCGCTTTTCGGACTTCGCGTCCAGGACTTCGTGTCCATCTTTACCGCTTTTCGGACTTCGCGTCCAGGACTTCGTGTCCATCTTTACCGCTTTTCGGACTTCGCGTCCAGGACTTCGTGTCCATCTTTACCGCTTTTCGGACTTCGCGTCCAGGACTTCGTGTCCATCTTTACCGCTTTTCGGACTTCGTGTCCATCTTTACTGCTTTCGGACTTCGCGTCCAGGACTTCGTGTCCATCTTTACCGCTTTTCGGACTTCGCGTCCAGGACTTCGTGTCCATCTTTACCGCTTTTCGGACTTCGCGTCCAGGACTTCGTGTCCATCTTTCCGCTTTTCGGACTTCGCGTCCAGGACTTCGTGTCCATCTTTCCCGCTTTTCGGACTTGCGTCCAGGTTGTTTTTTCATCTTTCCCGCTTTTCGGACTTCGCGTCCAGGACTTCGTGTCCATCTTACCGCTTTTCGGACTTGCGTCCAGGACTTCGTGTCCATCTTTACCGCTTTTCGGACTTCGCGTCCAGGACTTCGTGTCCATCTTTACCGCTTTTCGGACTTCGCGTCCAGGACTTCGTGTCCATCTTTACCGCTTATCGGACTTCGCGTCCAGGACTTCGTGTCCATCTTTCCGCTTTTCGGACTTCGCGTCCAGGACTTCGTGTCCATCTTTCCGCTTTTCGGACTTCGCGTCCAGGACTTCGTGTCCATCTTTACCGCTTTTCGAACTTCGCGTCCAGGACTTCGTGTCCATCTTTACCGCTTTTCGGACTTCGCGTCCAGGACTTCGTGTCCATCTTTACCGCTTTTCGGACTTTGCGTCCAGGACTTGGTGTCCATCTTTCCCGCTTTTCGGACTTCGCGTCCAGGACTTCGTGTCCATCTTTCCCGCTTTTCGACTTCGCGTCCAGGACTTCGTGTCCATCTTCCCGCTTTTCGGACTTCGCGTCCAGGACTTCGTGTCCCTTTACCGCTTTTCGGACTTGCGTCCAGGACTTCGTGTCCATCTTTACCGCTTTTCGGACTTCGCGTCCAGGACTTCGTGTCCATCTTTCCGCTTTTCGGACTTCGCGTCCAGGACTTCGTGTCCATCTTTACCGCTTTTCGGACTTCGCGTCCAGGACTTCGTGTCCATCTTTACCGCTTTTCGGACTTCGCGTCCAGGACTTCGTGTCCATCTTTACCGCTTTTCGGACTTCGCGTCCAGGACTTCGTGTCCATCTTTACCGCTTTTCGGACTTCGCGTCCAGGACTTCGTGTCCATCTTTCCGCTTTTCGGACTTCGCGTCCAGGACTTCGTGTCCATCTTTACCGCTTTTCGGACTATGCGTCCAGGACTTCGTGTCCATCTTTACCGCTTTTCGGACTTCGCGTCCAGGACTTCGTGTCCATCTTTACCGCTTTTCGGACTTCGTGTCCATCTTTACTGCTTTTCGGACTTCGCGTCCAGGACTTCGTGTCCATCTTTACCGCTTTTCGGACTTCGCGTCCAGGACTTCGTGTCCATCTTTACCGCTTTTCGGACTTCGTGTCCATCTTTACCGCTTTTCGGACTTCGCGTCCAGGACTTGGTGTCCATCTTTCCCGCTTTTCGGACTTCGCGTCCAGGACTTCGTGTCCATCTTTCCCGCTTTTCGGACTTCGCGTCCAGGACTTCGTGTCCATCTTTCCCGCTTTTCGGACTACGCGTCCAGGACTTCGTGTCCATCTTTACCGCTTTTCGGACTATGCGTCCAGGACTTCGTGTCCATCTTTACCGCTTTTCGGACTTCGCGTCCAGGACTTCGTGTCCATCTTTACCGCTTTTCGGACTTCGTGTCCATCTTTACTGCTTTTCGGACTTCGCGTCCAGGACTTCGTGTCCATCTTTACTGCTTTTCGGACTTCGCGTCCAGGACTTCGTGTCAATCTTTACCGCTTATCGGACTTCGCGTCCAGGACTTCGTGTCCATCTTTACCGCTTTTCGGACTTCGCGTCCAGGACTTGGTGTCCATCTTTCCCGCTTTTCGGACTTCGCGTCCAGGACTTCGTGTCCATCTTTCCCGCTTTTCGGACTTCGCGTCCAGGACTTCGTGTCCATCTTTCCCGCTTTTCGGACTTCGCGTCCAGGACTTCGTGTCCATCTTTACCGCTTTTCGGACTATGCGTCCAGGACTTCGTGTCCATCTTTACCGCTTTTCGGACTTCGCGTCCAGGACTTCGTGTCCATCTTTACCGCTTTTCGGACTTCGCGTCCAGGACTTCGTGTCCATCTTTACCGCTTTTCGGACTTCGTGTCCATCTTTACTGCTTTTTCGGACTTCGCGTCCAGGACTTCGTGTCCATCTTTACTGCTTTTCGGACTTCGCGTCCAGGACTTCGTGTCCATCTTTACCGCTTTTCGGACTTCGCGTCCAGGACTTCGTGTCCATCTTTACCGCTTTTCGGACTTCGCGTCCAGACTTCGTGTCCATCTTTCCCGCTTTTCGGACTTCGCGTCCAGGACTTCGTGTCCATCTTTCCCGCTTTTCGGACTTCGCGTCCAGGACTTCGTGTCCATCTTTACCGCTTTTCGGACTTCGCGTCCAGGACTTCGTGTCCATCTTTACCGCTTTTCGGACTTCGCGTCCAGGACTTCGTGTCCATCTTTACCGCTTTTCGGACTTCGCGTCCAGGACTTCGTGTCCATCTTTACCGCTTTTCGGACTTCGCGTCCAGGACTTCGTGTCCATCTTTCCCGCTTTTCGGACTTCGCGTCCAGGACTTCGTGTCCATCTTTCCGCTTTTCGGACTTCGCGTCCAGGACTTCGTGTCCATCTTTACCGCTTTTCGGACTTCGCGTCCAGGACTTCGTGTCCATCTTTACCGCTTTTCGGACTTCGCGTCCAGGACTTCGTGTCCATCTTTACCGCTTTTCGGACTTCGGTCCATCTTTACTGCTTTTCGGACTTCGCGTCCAGGACTTCGTGTCCATCTTTACTGCTTTTCGGACTTCGCGTCCAGGACTTCGTGTCCATCTTTACCGCTTTTCGGACTACGCGTCCAGGACTTCGTGTCCATCTTTACCGCTTTTCGGACTTCGCGTCCAGGACTTCGTGTCCATCTTTACCGCTTTTCGGACTTCGCGTCCAGGACTTGGTGTCCATCTTTCCCGCTTTTCGGACTTCGCGTCCAGGACTTGGTGTCCATCTTTCCCGCTTTTCGGACTTCGCGTCCAGGACTTCGTGTCCATCTTTACCGCTTTTCGGACTTCGCGTCCAGGACTTGGTGTCCATCTTTCCCGCTTTTCGGACTTCGCGTCCAGGACTTCGTGTCCATCTTTACCGCTTTTCGGACTTCGCGTCCAGGACTTCGTGTCCATCTTTACCGCTTTTCGGACTTCGCGTCCAGGACTTCGTGTCCATCTTTCCCGTTTTTCGGACTTCGCGTCCAGGACTTCGTGTCCATCTTTCCCGCTTTTCGGACTACGCGTCCAGGACTTCGGGTCCATCTTTACTGCTTTTCGGACTTTGTGTCAAGGACTTCGTGTCCATCTTTACCGCTTTTCGGACTTCTCGCCCAGGACTTCGTGTCCATCTTTACCGCTTTTCGGACTTCGTGTCCATCTTTACTGCTTTTCGGACTTCGCGTCCAGGACTTCGTGTCCATCTTTACCGCTTTTCGGACTTCGCGTCCAGGACTTCGTGTCCATCTTTACCGCTTTTCGGACTTCGCGTCCAGGACTTCGTGTCCATCTTTCCGCTTTTCGGACTTCGCGTCCAGGACTTCGTGTCCATCTTTCCCGCTTTTCGGACTTCGCGTCCAGGACTTCGTGTCCATCTTTACCGCTTTTCGGACTTGCGTCCAGGACTTCGTGTCCATCTTTACCGCTTTTCGGACTTCGCGTCCAGGACTTCGTGTCCATCTTTACCGCTTTTCGGACTTCGCGTCCAGGACTTCGTGTCCATCTTTACCGCTTTTCGGACTTCGCGTCCAGGACTTCGTGTCCATCTTTACCGCTTTTCGGACTTCGCGTCCAGGACTTCGTGTCCATCTTTCCGCTTTTCGGACTTCGCGTCCAGGACTTCGTGTCCATCTTTACTGCTTTTCGGACTTCGCGTCCAGGACTTCGTGTCAATCTTTACCGCTTATCGGACTTCGCGTCCAGGACTTCGTGTCCATCTTTACCGCTTTTCGGACTTGCGTCCAGGACTTGGTGTCCATCTTTCCCGCTTTTCGGACTTCGCGTCCAGGACTTCGTGTCCATCTTTCCCGCTTTTCGGACTTCGCGTCCAGGACTTCGTGTCCATCTTTCCCGCTTTTCGGACTACGCGTCCAGGACTTCGTGTCCATCTTTACCGCTTTTCGGACTATGCGTCCAGGACTTCGTGTCCATCTTTACCGCTTTTCGGACTTCGCGTCCAGGACTTCGTGTCCATCTTTACCGCTTTTCGGACTTCGTGTCCATCTTTACTGCTTTTCGGACTTCGCGTCCAGGACTTCGTGTCCATCTTTACAGCTTTTCGGACTTCGCGTCCAGGACTTCGTGTCAATCTTTACCGCTTATCGGACTTCGTGTCCATCTTTACCGCTTTTCGGACTTGCGTCCAGGACTTGGTGTCCATCTTTCCGCTTTTCGGACTTCGCGTCCAGGACTTCGTGTCCATCTTTCCCGCTTTTCGGACTTCGCGTCCAGGACTTCGTGTCCATCTTTCCCGCTTTTCGGACTACGCGTCCAGGACTTCGTGTCCATCTTTACCGCTTTTCGGACTATGCGTCCAGGACTTCGTGTCCATCTTTACCGCTTTTCGGACTTCGCGTCCAGGACTTCGTGTCCATCTTTACGCTTTTCGGACTTCGTCCAGGACTTCGTGTCCATCTTTACCGCTTTTCGGACTTCGTGTCCATCTTTACTGCTTTTCGGACTTCGCGTCCAGGACTTCGTGTCCATCTTTACTGCTTTTCGGACTTCGCGTCCAGGACTTCGTGTCATCTTTACCGCTTATCGGACTTCGCGTCCAGGACTTCGTGTCCATCTTTACCGCTTTTCGGACTTCGCGTCCAGGACTTGGTGTCCATCTTTCCCGCTTTTCGGACTTCGCGTCCAGGACTTCGTGTCCATCTTTCCCGCTTTTCGGACTTCGCGTCCAGGACTTCGTGTCCATCTTTCCCGCTTTTCGGACTACGCGTCCAGGACTTCGTGTCCATCTTTACCGCTTTTCGGACTATGCGTCCAGGACTTCGTGTCCATCTTTACCGCTTTTCGGACTTCGCGTCCAGGACTTCGTGTCCATCTTTACCGCTTTTCGGACTTCGCGTCCAGGACTTCGTGTCCATCTTTACCGCTTTTCGGACTTCGTGTCCATCTTTACTGCTTTTCGGACTTCGCGTCCAGGACTTCGTGTCCATCTTTACTGCTTTTCGGACTTCGCGTCCAGGACTTCGTGTCAATCTTTACCGCTTATCGGACTTCGCGTCCAGGACTTCGTGTCCATCTTTACCGCTTTTCGGACTTCGCGTCCAGGACTTGGTGTCCATCTTTCCCGCTTTTCGGACTTCGCGTCCAGGACTTCGTGTCCATCTTTCCCGCTTTTCGGACTTCGCGTCCAGGACTTCGTGTCCATCTTTACCGCTTTTCGGACTTCGCGTCCAGGACTTCGTGTCCATCTTTACCGCTTTTCGGACTTCGCGTCCAGGACTTCGTGTCCATCTTTACCGCTTTTCGGACTTCGCGTCCAGGACTTCGTGTCCATCTTTACCGCTTTTCGGACTTCGCGTCCAGGACTTCGTGTCCATCTTTCCCGCTTTTCGGACTTCGCGTCCAGGACTTCGTGTCCATCTTTCCCTTTTTCGGACTTCGCGTCCAGGACTTCGTGTCCATCTTTACCGCTTTTCGGACTTCGCGTCCAGGACTTCGTGTCCATCTTTACCGCTTTTCGGACTTCGCGTCCAGGACTTCGTGTCCATCTTTACGCTTTTCGGACTTCGTGTCCATCTTTACCGCTTTTCGGACTTCGCGTCCAGGACTTCGTGTCCATCTTTACGCTTTTCGGACTTCGCGTCCAGGACTTCGTGTCCATCTTTACCGCTTATCGGACTTCGCGTCCAGGACTTCGTGTCCATCTTTCCGCTTTTCGGACTTCGCGTCCAGGACTTCGTGTCCATCTTTACCGCTTTTCGAACTTCGCGTCCAGGACTTCGTGTCCATCTTTACCGCTTTTCGACTTCGCGTCCAGGACTTCGTGTCCATCTTTACCGCTTTTCGGACTTCGCGTCCAGGACTTCGTGTCCATCTTTACCGCTTTTCGGACTTCGCGTCCAGGACTTCGTGTCCATCTTTACCGCTTTTCGGACTTCGTGTCCTCTTTACTGCTTTTCGGACTTCGTGTCCATCTTTACCGCTTTTCGGACTTCGCGTCCAGGACTTCGTGTCCATCTTTACCGCTTTTCGGACTTCGCGTCCAGGACTTCGTGTCCATCTTTACCGCTTTTCGGACTTCGCGTCCAGGACTTCGTGTCCATCTTTACCGCTTTTCGGACTTTGCGTCCAGGACTTGGTGTCCATCTTTCCCGCTTTTCGGACTTCGCGTCCAGGACTTCGTGTCCATCTTTACCGCTTTTCGGACTTCGTGTCCATCTTTACTGCTTTTCGGACTTCGCGTCCAGGACTTCGTGTCCATCTTTACTGCTTTTCGGACTTCGCGTCCAGGACTTCGTGTCCATCTTTACCGCTTTTCGGACTTCGCGTCCAGGACTTCGTGTCCATCTTTACCGCTTTTCGGACTTCGCGTCCAGGACTTCGTGTCCATCTTTCCCGCTTTTCGGACTTCGCGTCCAGGACTTCGTGTCCATCTTTCCCGCTTTTCGGACTTCGCGTCCAGGACTTCGTGTCCATCTTTCCCTTTCGCCGCGTCCAGGACCCGTGTCCATCTTTTTTTCGGACTTCGCGTCCAGGACTTCGTGTCCATCTTTACCGCTTTTCGGACTTGCGTCCAGGACTTCGTGTCCATCTTTACCGCTTTTCGGACTTCGCGTCCAGGACTTCGTGTCCATCTTTACCGCTTTTCGGACTTCGCGTCCAGGACTTCGTGTCCATCTTTACCGCTTTTCGGACTTCGTGTCCATCTTTACTGTTTTCGGACTTCGCGTCCAGGACTTCGTGTCCATCTTTACTGCTTTTCGGACTTCGCGTCCAGGACTTCGTGTCCATCTTTACCGCTTTTCGGACTTCGCGTCCAGGACTTCGTGTCCATCTTTACCGCTTTTCGGACTTCGCGTCCAGGACTTCGTGTCCATCTTTCCGCTTTTCGGACTTCGCGTCCAGGACTTCGTGTCCATCTTTCCCGCTTTTCGGACTTCGCGTCCAGGACTTCGTGTCCATCTTTACCGCTTTTCGGACTTCGCGTCCAGGACTTCGTGTCCATCTTTACCGCTTTTCGGACTTCGCGTCCAGGACTTCGTGTCCATCTTTACCGCTTTTCGGACTTCGCGTCCAGGACTTCGTGTCCATCTTTACCGCTTTTCGGACTTCGCGTCCAGGACTTCGTGTCCATCTTTCCCGCTTTTCGGACTTCGCGTCCAGGACTTCGTGTCCATCTTTCCGCTTTTCGGACTTCGCGTCCAGGACTTCGTGTCCATCTTTACCGCTTTTCGGACTTCGCGTCCAGGACTTCGTGTCCATCTTTACCGCTTTTCGGACTTCGCGTCCAGGACTTCGTGTCCATCTTTACCGCTTTTCGGACTTCGTGTCCATCTTTACTGCTTTTCGGACTTCGCGTCCAGGACTTCGTGTCCATCTTTACCGCTTTTCGGACTTCGCGTCCAGGACTTCGTGTCATCTTTACCGCTTTTCGGACTTCGCGTCCAGGACTTCGTGTCCATCTTTCCGCTTTTCGGACTTCGCGTCCAGGACTTCGTGTCCATCTTTACCGCTTATCGGACTTCGCGTCCAGGACTTCGTGTCCATCTTTCCGCTTTTCGGACTTCGCGTCCAGGACTTCGTGTCCATCTTTACCGCTTTTCGGACTTCGCGTCCAGGACTTCGTGTCCATCTTTACCGCTTTTCGGACTTTGCGTCCAGGACTTGGTGTCCATCTTTCCCGCTTTTCGGACTTCGTGTCCATCTTTACTGCTTTTCGGACTTCGTGTCCATCTTTACTGCTTTTCGGACTTCGCGTCCAGGACTTCGTGTCCATCTTTACCGCTTTTCGGACTTCGCGTCCAGGACTTCGTGTCCATCTTTACCGCTTTTCGGACTTCGCGTCCAGGACTTCGTGTCCATCTTTACCGCTTTTCGGACTTCGCGTCCAGGACTTGTGTCCATCTTTCCCGCTTTTCGGACTTCGCGTCCAGGACTTCGTGTCCATCTTTCCCGCTTTTCGGACTTCGCGTCCAGGACTTCGTGTCCATCTTTCCCGCTTTTCGGACTACGCGTCCAGGACTTCGTGTCCATCTTTACCGCTTTTCGGACTTCTCGTCCAGGACTTCGTGTCCATCTTTACCGTTTTTCGGACTTCGTGTCCATCTTTACTGCTTTTCGGACTTCGCGTCCAGGACTTCGTGTCCATCTTTACAGCTTTTCGGACTTCGCGTCCAGGACTTCGTGTCCATCTTTCCCGCTTTTCGGACTTCGCGTCCAGGACTTCCTGTCCATCTTTCCCGCTTTTCGGACTACGCGTCCAGGACTTCGTGTCCATCTTTCACGCTTTTCGGACTTCGCGTCCAGGACTTCGTGTCCATCTTTCCCGCTTTTCGGACTACGCGTCCAGGACTTCGTGTCCATCTTTACCGCTTTTCGGACTTCGCGTCCAGGACTTCGTGTCCATCTTTACCGCTTTTCGGACTTCGTGTCCATCTTTACCGCTTTTCGGACTTCGCGTCCAGGACTTGGTGTCCATCTTTCCCGCTTTTCGGACTTCGCGTCCAGGACTTCGTGTCCATCTTTCCCGCTTTTCGGACTTCGCGTCCAGGACTTCGTGTCCATCTTTCCCGCTTTTCGGACTTCGCGTCCAGGACTTCGTGTCCATCTTTACCGCTTTTCGGACTTGCGTCCAGGACTTCGTGTCCATCTTTACCGCTTTTCGGACTTCGCGTCCAGGACTTCGTGTCCATCTTTACCGCTTTTCGGACTTCGTGTCCATCTTTACTGCTTTTCGGACTTCGCGTCCAGGACTTCGTGTCCATCTTTACCGCTTTTCGGACTTCGCGTCCAGGACTTCGTGTCATCTTTACCGCTTATCGGACTTCGTGTCCATCTTTACCGCTTTTCGGACTTCGCGTCCAGGACTTGGTGTCCATCTTTCCGCTTTTCGGACTTCGCGTCCAGGACTTCGTGTCCATCTTTCCGCTTTTCGGACTTCGCGTCCAGGACTTCGTGTCCATCTTTCCCGCTTTTCGGACTTCGCGTCCAGGACTTCGTGTCCATCTTTACCGCTTTTCGGACTTCGCGTCCAGGACTTCGTGTCCATCTTTACCGCTTTTCGGACTTCGCGTCCAGGACTTCGTGTCCATCTTTACCGCTTTTCGGACTTCGCGTCCAGGACTTCGTGTCCATCTTTCCGCTTTTCGGACTTCGCGTCCAGGACTTCGTGTCCATCTTCCCGCTTTTCGGACTTCGCGTCCAGGACTTCGTGTCCATCTTTCGCTTTTCGGACTTCGCGTCCAGGACTTCGTGTCCATCTTTACCGCTTTTCGGACTTGCGTCCAGGACTTCGTGTCCATCTTTCCGCTTTTCGGACTTCGCGTCCAGGACTTCGTGTCCATCTTTACCGCTTTTCGGACTTCGTGTCCATCTTTACTGCTTTTCGGACTTCGCGTCCAGGACTTCGTGTCCATCTTTACCGCTTTTCGGACTTCGCGTCCAGGACTTCGTGTCAATCTTTACCGCTTATTCGGACTTCGTGTCCATCTTTACCGCTTTTCGGACTTCGCGTCCAGGACTTGTGTCCATCTTTCCCGCTTTTCGGACTTCGCGTCCAGGACTTCGTGTCCATCTTTCCCGCTTTTCGGACTTCGCGTCCAGGACTTCGTGTCCATCTTTCCCGCTTTTCGGACTTCGCGTCCAGGACTTCGTGTCCATCTTTACCGCTTTTCGGACTTGCGTCCAGGACTTCGTGTCCATCTTTACCGCTTTTCGGACTTCGCGTCCAGGACTTCGTGTCCATCTTTACCGCTTTTCGGACTTCGTGTCCATCTTTACTGCTTTTCGGACTTCGCGTCCAGGACTTCGTGTCCATCTTTACCGCTTTTCGGACTTCGCGTCCAGGACTTCGTGTCCATCTTTACCGCTTTTCGGACTTCGCGTCCAGGACTTCGTGTCCATCTTTCCGCTTTTCGGACTTCGCGTCCAGGACTTCGTGTCCATCTTTCCCGCTTTTCGGACTTCGCGTCCAGGACTTCGTGTCCATCTTTCCCGCTTTTCGGACTTCGCGTCCAGGACTTCGTGTCCATCTTTACCGCTTTTCGGACTTGCGTCCAGGACTTCGTGTCCATCTTTACCGCTTTTCGGACTTCGCGTCCAGGACTTCGTGTCCATCTTTACCGCTTTTCGGACTTCGCGTCCAGGACTTCGTGTCCATCTTTACCGCTTTTCGGACTTCGTGTCCATCTTTACTGCTTTTTCGGACTTCGCGTCCAGGACTTCGTGTCCATCTTTACTGCTTTTCGGACTTCGCGTCCAGGACTTCGTGTCCATCTTTACCGCTTTTCGGACTTCGCGTCCAGGACTTCGTGTCCATCTTTACCGCTTTTCGGACTTCGCGTCCAGGACTTCGTGTCCATCTTTCCGCTTTTCGGACTTCGCGTCCAGGACTTCGTGTCCATCTTTCCCGCTTTTCGGACTTCGCGTCCAGGACTTCGTGTCCATCTTTACTGCTTTTCGGACTTCGCGTCCAGGACTTCGTGTCCATCTTTCCCGCTTTTCGGACTTCGCGTCCAGGACTTCGTGTCCATCTTTACTGCTTTTCGGACTTCGCGTCCAGGACTTCGTGTCCATCTTTGCCGCTTTTCGGACTTCGCGTCCAGGACTTCGTGTCCATCTTTCCGCTTTTCGGACTTCGCGTCCAGGACTTCGTGTCCATCTTTCCCGCTTTTCGAACTTCGCGTCCAGGACTTCGTGTCCATCTTTACTGCTTTTCGGACTTCGCGTCCAGGACTTCGTGTCCATCTTTACTGCTTTTCGGACTTCTCGTCCAGGACTTCGTGTCCATCTTTACCGCTTTTCGGACTTCGTGTCCATCTTTACTGCTTTTCGGACTTCGCGTCCAGGACTTCGTGTCCATCTTTACCGCTTTTCGGACTTCGCGTCCAGGACTTCGTGTCCATCTTTCCGCTTTTCGGACTTCGCGTCCAGGACTTCGTGTCCATCTTTCCGCTTTTCGGACTTCGCGTCCAGGACTTCGTGTCCATCTTTCCCGCTTTTCGGACTTCGCGTCCAGGACTTCGTGTCCATCTTTACCGCTTTTCGGACTTCGCGTCCAGGACTTCGTGTCCATCTTTACCGCTTTTCGGACTTCGCGTCCAGGACTTCGTGTCCATCTTTACCGCTTTTCGGACTTCGCGTCCAGGACTTCGTGTCCATCTTTACCGCTTTTCGGACTTCGCGTCCAGGACTTCGTGTCCATCTTTACCGCTTTTCGGACTTCGCGTCCAGGACTTCGTGTCCATCTTTACCGCTTTTCGGACTTCGCGTCCAGGACTTCGTGTCCATCTTTACTGCTTTACGGACTTCGCGTCCAGGACTTTGTGTCAATCTTTACCGCTTATCGGACTTCGCGTCCAGGACTTCGTGTCTATCTTTCCGCTTTTCGGACTTCGCGTCCAGGACTTCGTGTCCATCTTACCCCCTTTTCGGACTACGCGTCCAGGACTTCGTGTCCATCTTTACCGCTTTTCGGACTATGCGTCCAGGACTTCGTGTCCATCTTTACCGCTTTTCGGACTTCGCGTCCAGGACTTCGTGTCCATCTTTACCGCTTTTCGGACTTCGTGTCCATCTTTACTGCTTTTCGGACTTCGCGTCCAGGACTTCGTGTCCATCTTTACGCTTTTCGGACTTCGCGTCCAGGACTTCGTGTCAATCTTTACCGCTTATCGGACTTCGTGTCCATCTTTACCGCTTTTCGGACTTTGCGTCCAGGACTTGGTGTCCATCTTTCCCGCTTTTCGGACTTCGCGTCCAGGACTTCGTGTCCATCTTTCCCGCTTTTCGGACTTCGCGTCCAGGACTTCGTGTCCATCTTTCCCGCTTTTCGGACTACGCGTCCAGGACTTCGTGTCCATCTTTACCGCTTTTCGGACTATGCGTCCAGGACTTCGTGTCCATCTTTACCGCTTTTCGGACTTCGCGTCCAGGACTTCGTGTCCATCTTTACCGCTTTTCGGACTTCGTGTCCATCTTTACTGCTTTTCGGACTTCGCGTCCAGGACTTCGTGTCCATCTTTACTGCTTTTCGGACTTCGCGTCCAGGACTTCGTGTCAATCTTTACCGCTTATCGGACTTCGTGTCCAGGACTTCGTGTCCATCTTTACCGCTTTTCGGACTTCGCGTCCAGGACTTGGTGTCCATCTTTCCCGCTTTTCGGACTTCGCGTCCAGGACTTCGTGTCCATCTTTCCCGCTTTTCGGACTTCGCGTCCAGGACTTCGTGTCCATCTTTCCCGCTTTTCGGACTACGCGTCCAGGACTTCGTGTCCATCTTTACCGCTTTTCGGACTATGCGTCCAGGACTTCGTGTCCATCTTTACCGCTTTTCGGACTTCGCGTCCAGGACTTCGTGTCCATCTTTACCGCTTTTCGGACTTCGTCCAGGACTTCGTGTCCATCTTTACCGCTTTTCGGACTTCGTGTCCATCTTTACTGCTTTTCGGACTTCGCGTCCAGGACTTCGTGTCCATCTTTATGCTTTTCGGACTTCGCGTCCAGGACTTCGTGTCAATCTTTACCGCTTATCGGACTTCGCGTCCAGGACTTCGTGTCCATCTTTACCGCTTTTCGGACTTCGCGTCCAGGACTTGGTGTCCATCTTTCCCGCTTTTCGGACTTCGCGTCCAGGACTTCGTGTCCATCTTTCCCGCTTTTCGGACTTCGCGTCCAGGACTTCGTGTCCATCTTTACCGCTTTTCGGACTTCGCGTCCAGGACTTCGTGTCCATCTTTCCGCTTTTCGGACTTCGCGTCCAGGACTTCGTGTCCATCTTTACCGCTTTTCGGACTTCGCGTCCAGGACTTCGTGTCCATCTTTACCGCTTTTCGGACTTCGCGTCCAGGACTTCGTGTCCATCTTTCCCGCTTTTCGGACTTCGCGTCCAGGACTTCGTGTCCATCTTTCCCGCTTTTCGGACTTCGCGTCCAGGACTTCGTGTCCATCTTTACCGCTTTTCGGACTTCGCGTCCAGGACTTCGTGTCCATCTTTACCGCTTTTCGGACTTCGCGTCCAGGACTTCGTGTCCATCTTTACCGCTTTTCGGACTTCGTGTCCATCTTTACTGCTTTTCGGACTTCGCGTCCAGGACTTCGTGTCCATCTTTACCGCTTTTCGGACTTCGCGTCCAGGACTTCGTGTCCATCTTTACCGCTTTCGGACTTCGCGTCCAGGACTTCGTGTCCATCTTTCCGCTTTTCGGACTTCGCGTCCAGGACTTCGTGTCCATCTTTACCGCTTTTCGGACTTCGCGTCCAGGACTTCGTGTCCATCTTTACCGCTTTTCGGACTTCGCGTCCAGGACTTCGTGTCCATCTTTACCGCTTTTCGGACTTCGCGTCCAGGACTTCGTGTCCATCTTTACCGCTTTTCGGACTTTGCGTCGGACTTCGTGTCCATCTTTCCGCTTTTTTTCGGACTTCGTGTCCATCTTTACCGCTTTTCGGACTTCGTGTCCATCTTTACTGCTTTTCGGACTTCGCGTCCAGGACTTCGTGTCCATCTTTACCGCTTTTCGGACTTCGCGTCCAGGACTTCGTGTCATCTTTACCGCTTTTCGGACTTCGCGTCCAGGACTTCGTGTCCATCTTTACCGCTTTTCGGACTTTGCGTCCAGGACTTGGTGTCCATCTTTCCCGCTTTTCGGACTTCGCGTCCAGGACTTCGTGTCCATCTTTCCCGCTTTTCGGACTTCGCGTCCAGGACTTCGTGTCCATCTTTCCCGCTTTTCGGACTACGCGTCCAGGACTTCGTGTCCATCTTTACCGCTTTTCGGACTTCGTGTCCATCTTTACTGCTTTTCGGACTTCGCGTCCAGGACTTCGTGTCCATCTTTACCGCTTTTCGGACTTCGCGTCCAGGACTTCGTGTCCATCTTTACCCGCTTTTCGGACTTCGCGTCCAGGACTTCGTGTCCATCTTTACCGCTTTTCGGACTTCGCGTCCAGGACTTCGTGTCCATTTTACCGCTTTTCGGACTTCGCGTCCAGGACTTCGTGTCCATCTTTCCGCTTTTCGGACTTCGCGTCCAGGACTTCGTGTCCATCTTTACCGCTTTTCGGACTTCGCGTCCAGGACTTCGTGTCCATCTTTACCGCTTTTCGGACTTCGTGTCCATCTTTACCGCTTTTCGGACTTCGCGTCCAGGACTTGGTGTCCATCTTTCCGCTTTTCGGACTTCGCGTCCAGGACTTCGTGTCCATCTTTCCCGCTTTTCGGACTTCGCGTCCAGGACTTCGTGTCCATCTTTCCCGCTTTTCGGACTACGCGTCCAGGACTTCGTGTCCATCTTTACCGCTTTTCGGACTATGCGTCCAGGACTTCGTGTCCATCTTTACCGCTTTTCGGACTTCGCGTCCAGGACTTCGTTCCATCTTTACCGCTTTCGGACTTCGTGTCCATCTTTACTGCTTTTCGGACTTCGCGTCCAGGACTTCGTGTCCATCTTTACCGCTTTTCGGACTTCGCGTCCAGGACTTCGTGTCCATCTTTACCGCTTTTCGGACTTCGCGTCCAGGACTTCGTGTCCATCTTTACCGCTTTTCGGACTTCTCGCCCAGGACTTCGTGTCCATCTTTACCGCTTTTCGGACTTCTCGCCCAGGACTTCGCGTCCAGGACTTCGTGTCAATCTTTACCGCTTATCGGACTTCGCGTCCAGGACTTCGTGTCCATCTTTCCGCTTTTCGGACTTCGCGTCCAGGACTTCGTGTCCATCTTTACCGCTTTTCGAACTTCGCGTCCAGGACTTCGTGTCCATCTTTACCGCTTTTCGAACTTCGCGTCCAGGACTTCGTGTCCATCTTTACCGCTTTTCGGACTTCGCGTCCAGGACTTCGTGTCCATCTTTACCGCTTTTCGGACTTTGCGTCCAGGACTTGGTGTCCATCTTTCCCGCTTTTCGGACTTCGTGTCCATCTTTACTGCTTTTCGGACTTCGTGTCCATCTTTACTGCTTTTCGGACTTCGCGTCCAGGACTTCGTGTCCATCTTTACCGCTTTTCGGACTTCGCGTCCAGGACTTCGTGTCAATCTTTACCGCTTATCGGACTTCGCGTCCAGGACTTCGTGTCCATCTTTACCGCTTTTCGGACTTTGCGTCCAGGACTTGGTGTCCATCTTTCCCGCTTTTCGGACTTCGCGTCCAGGACTTCGTGTCCATCTTTCCCGCTTTTCGGACTTCGCGTCCAGGACTTCGTGTCCATCTTTCCCGCTTTTCGGACTACGCGTCCAGGACTTCGTGTCCATCTTTACCGCTTTTCGGACTTCTCGTCCAGGACTTCGTGTCCATCTTTACCGTTTTTCGGACTTCGTGTCCATCTTTACTGCTTTTCGGACTTCGCGTCCAGGACTTCGTGTCCATCTTTACAGCTTTTCGGACTTCGCGTCCAGGACTTCGTGTCAATCTTTACCGCTTATCGGACTTCGTGTCCATCTTTACTGCTTTTCGGACTTCGCGTCCAGGACTTCGTGTCCATCTTTACTGCTTTTCGGACTTCGCGTCCAGGATTTCGTGTCAATCTTTACCGCTTATCGGACTTCGCGTCCAGGACTTCGTGTCCATCTTTACCGCTTTTCGGACTTGGCGTCCAGAACTTGGTGTCCATCTTTCCCGCTTTTCGGACTTCGCGTCCAGGACTTCGTGTCCATCTTTCCCGCTTTTCGGACTTCGCGTCCAGGACTTCGTGTCCATCTTTCCCGCTTTTCGGACTACGCGTCCAGGACTTCGTGTCCATCTTTACCGCTTTTCGGACTATGCGTCCAGGACTTCGTGTCCATCTTTACCGCTTTTCGGACTTCGCGTCCAGGACTTCGTGTCCATCTTTACCGCTTTTCGGACTTCGTGTCCATCTTTACTGCTTTTCGGACTTCGCGTCCAGGACTTCGTGTCCATCTTTACTGCTTTTCGGACTTCGCGTCCAGGACTTCGTGTCAATCTTTACCGCTTATCGGACTTCGCGTCCAGGACTTCGTGTCCATCTTTACCGCTTTTCGGACTTCGCGTCCAGGACTTGGTGTCCATCTTTCCCGCTTTTCGGACTTCGCGTCCAGGACTTCGTGTCCATCTTTCCCGCTTTTCGGACTTCGCGTCCAGGACTTCGTGTCCATCTTTCCCGCTTTTCGGACTACGCGTCCAGGACTTCGTGTCCATCTTTACCGCTTTTCGGACTATGCGTCCAGGACTTCGTGTCCATCTTTACCGCTTTTCGGACTTCGCGTCCAGGACTTCGTGTCCATCTTTACCGCTTTTCGGACTTCGTGTCCATCTTTACTGCTTTTCGGACTTCGCGTCCAGGACTTCGTGTCCATCTTTACCGCTTTTCGGACTTCGCGTCCAGGACTTCGTGTCAATCTTTACCGCTTATCGGACTTCGTGTCCAGGACTTCGTGTCCATCTTTACCGCTTTTCGGACTTCGCGTCCAGGACTTGGTGTCCATCTTTCCCGCTTTTCGGACTTCGCGTCCAGGACTTCGTGTCCATCTTTCCCGCTTTTCGGACTTCGCGTCCAGGACTTGGTGTCCATCTTTCCCGCTTTTCGGACTTCGCGTCCAGGACTTCGTGTCCATCTTTACCGCTTTTCGGACTTCGCGTCCAGGACTTCGTGTCCATCTTTACCGCTTTTCGGACTTCGCGTCCAGGACTTCGTGTCCATCTTTACCGCTTTTCGGACTTCGTGTCCATCTTTACTGCTTTCGGACTTCGTGTCCATCTTTACTGCTTTTCGGACTTCGCGTCCAGGACTTCGTGTCCATCTTTACTGCTTTTCGGACTTCGCGTCCAGGACTTCGTGTCAATCTTTACCGCTTATCGGACTTCGCGTCCAGGACTTCGTGTCCATCTTACCGCTTTTCGGACTTGCGTCCAGGACTTGGTGTCCATCTTTCCGCTTTTCGGACTTCGCGTCCAGGACTTCGTGTCCATCTTTCCCGCTTTTCGGACTTCGCGTCCAGGACTTCGTGTCCATCTTTCCCGCTTTTCGGACTACGCGTCCAGGACTTCGTGTCCATCTTTACCGCTTTTCGGACTTGCGTCCAGGACTTCGTGTCCATCTTTACGCTTTTCGGACTTCGCGTCCAGGACTTCGTGTCCATCTTTACCGCTTTTCGGACTTCGTGTCCATCTTTACTGCTTTTCGGACTTCGCGTCCAGGACTTCGTGTCCATCTTTACTGCTTTTCGGACTTCGCGTCCAGGACTTCGTGTCAATCTTTACCGCTTATCGGACTTCGGTCCAGGACTTCGTGTCCATCTTTACGCTTTTCGGACTTCGCGTCCAGGACTTGGTGTCCATCTTTCCCGCTTTTCGGACTTCGCGTCCAGGACTTCGTGTCCATCTTTCCCGCTTTCGGACTTCGCGTCCAGGACTTCGTGTCCATCTTTACGCTTTTCGGACTTCGCGTCCAGGACTTCGTGTCCATCTTTACCGCTTTTCGGACTACGCGTCCAGGACTTCGTGTCCATCTTTCCGCTTTTCGGACTTCGCGTCCAGGACTTCGTGTCCATCTTTACGCTTTTCGGACTTGCGTCCAGGACTTCGTGTCCATCTTTACGCTTTTCGGACTTCGCGTCCAGGACTTCGTGTCCATCTTTACCGCTTTTCGGACTTCGCGTCCAGGACTTCGTGTCCATCTTTACCGCTTTTCGGACTTCGCGTCCAGGACTTCGTGTCCATCTTTACCGCTTTTCGGACTTCGCGTCCAGGACTTCGTGTCCATCTTTACCGCTTTTCGGATTCGCGTCCAGGACTTCGTGTCCATCTTTACCGCTTTTCGGACTTCGCGTCCAGGACTTCGTGTCCATCTTTACCGCTTTCGGATTCTCGCCCAGGACTTCGGTCCAGGACTTCGTGTCCATCTTTACCGCTTTTCGGACTTCGCGTCCAGGACTTCGTGTCCATCTTTACCGCTTTTCGGATTTCGCGTCCAGGACTTCGTGTCCATCTTTACCGCTTTTCGGACTTCGCGTCCAGGACTTCGTGTCCATCTTTACCGCTTTTCGGATTTCGCGTCCAGGACTTCGTGTCCATCTTTACCGCTTTTCGGATTTCGCGTCCAGGACTTCGTGTCCATCTTTACCGCTTTTCGGACTTCGCGTCCAGGACTTCGTGTCCATCTTTCCGCTTTTCGGACTTCGTGTCCATCTTTACTGCTTTTCGGACTTCGTGTCCATCTTTACTGCTTTCGGACTTCGCGTCCAGGACTTCGTGTCCATCTTTACCGCTTTTCGGACTTCGCGTCCAGGACTTCGTGTCAATCTTTACCGCTTATCGGACTTCGCGTCCAGGACTTCGTGTCCATCTTTACCGCTTTTCGGACTTGCGTCCAGGACTTGGTGTCCATCTTTCCCGCTTTTCGGACTTCGCGTCCAGGACTTCGTGTCCATCTTTCCCGCTTTTCGGACTTCGCGTCCAGGACTTCGTGTCCATCTTCCCGCTTTTCGGACTACGCGTCCAGGACTTCGTGTCCATCTTTACCGCTTTTCGGACTATGCGTCCAGGACTTCGTGTCCATCTTTACCGCTTTTCGGACTTCGCGTCCAGGACTTCGTGTCCATCTTTACCGCTTTTCGGACTTCGTGTCCATCTTTACTGCTTTTCGGACTTCGCGTCCAGGACTTCGTGTCCATCTTTACTGCTTTTCGGACTTCGCGTCCAGGACTTCGTGTCAATCTTTACCGCTTATCGGACTTCGTGTCCAGGACTTCGTGTCCATCTTTACCGCTTTTCGGACTTCGCGTCCAGGACTTGGTGTCCATCTTTCCCGCTTTTCGGACTTCGCGTCCAGGACTTCGTGTCCATCTTTCCCGCTTTTCGGACTTCGCGTCCAGGACTTCGTGTCCATCTTTCCCGCTTTTCGGACTTCGCGTCCAGGACTTCGTGTCCATCTTTACCGCTTTTCGGACTTCGCGTCCAGGACTTCGTGTCCATCTTTACCGCTTTCGGACTTCGCGTCCAGGACTTCGTGTCCATCTTTACCGCTTTTCGGACTTGCGTCCAGGACTTCGTGTCCATCTTTACCGCTTTTCGGACTTCGCGTCCAGGACTTCGTGTCCATCTTTACCGCTTTTCGGACTTCGCGTCCAGGACTTCGTGTCCATCTTTACCGCTTTTCGGACTTCGCGTCCAGGACTTCGTGTCCATCTTTACCGCTTTTCGGACTTCGCGTCCAGGACTTCGTGTCCATCTTTACCGCTTTTCGGACTTCGCGTCCAGGACTTCGTGTCCATCTTTACCGCTTTTCGGACTTCGCGTCCAGGACTTCGTGTCCATCTTTACGCTTTTCGGACTTCGCGTCCAGGACTTCGTGTCCATCTTTACCGCTTTTCGGACTTCGCGTCCAGGACTTCGTGTCCATCTTTACCGCTTTTCGGACTTCGTGTCCATCTTTACCGCTTTTCGGACTTCGTGTCCATCTTTACTGCTTTTCGGACTTCGCGTCCAGGACTTCGTGTCCATCTTTACAGCTTTTCGGACTTCGCGTCCAGGACTTCGTGTCAATCTTTACCGCTTATCGGACTTCGCGTCCAGGACTTCGTGTCCATCTTTACCGCTTTTCGGACTTTGCGTCCAGGACTTGGTGTCCATCTTTCCCGCTTTTCGGACTTCGCGTCCAGGACTTCGTGTCCATCTTTCCCGCTTTTCGGACTTCGCGTCCAGGACTTCGTGTCCATCTTTCCCGCTTTTCGGACTACGCGTCCAGGACTTCGTGTCCATCTTTACCGCTTTTCGGACTATGCGTCCAGGACTTCGTGTCCATCTTTACCGCTTTTCGGACTTCGCGTCCAGGACTTCGTGTCCATCTTTACCGCTTTTCGGACTTCGTGTCCATCTATGCTTTTCGGACTTCGCGTCCAGGACTTCGTGTCCATCTTTACTGCTTTTCGGACTTCGCGTCCAGGACTTCGTGTCAATCTTTACGCTTATCGGACTTCGCGTCCAGGACTTCGTGTCCATCTTTACCGCTTTTCGGACTTCGCGTCCAGGACTTCGTGTCCATCTTTACCGCTTTCGGACTTCGCGTCCAGGACTTCGTGTCCATCTTTCCCGCTTTTCGGACTTCGCGTCCAGGACTTCGTGTCCATCTTTCCCGCTTTCGGACTTCGCGTCCAGGACTTCGTGTCCATCTTTACCGCTTTTCGGACTTCGCGTCCAGGACTTCGTGTCCATCTTTACCGCTTTTCGGACTTCGCGTCCAGGACTTCGTGTCCATCTTTACCGCTTTTCGGACTTGCGTCCAGGACTTCGTGTCCATCTTTACCGCTTTTCGGACTTCGCGTCCAGGACTTCGTGTCCATCTTTACCGCTTTTCGGACTTCGCGTCCAGGACTTCGTGTCCATCTTTACCGCTTTTCGGACTTCGCGTCCAGGACTTCGTGTCCATCTTTACCGCTTTCGGACTTCGCGTCCAGGACTTCGTGTCCATCTTTCCCGCTTTTCGGACTTCGCGTCCAGGACTTCGTGTCCATCTTTCCCGCTTTTCGGACTTCGCGTCC
Organism: Punica granatum; assembly: GCF_007655135.1. Taxonomy (NCBI): domain Eukaryota; kingdom Viridiplantae; phylum Streptophyta; class Magnoliopsida; order Myrtales; family Lythraceae; genus Punica; species Punica granatum. The sequence continues at coordinate 6,227 of NW_022204353.1, read as the reverse complement.
AGGACTTCGTGTCCATCTTTACCGCTTTTCGGACTTGCGTCCAGGACTTCGTGTCCATCTTTACCGCTTTTCGGACTTCGCGTCCAGGACTTCGTGTCCATCTTACCTTTTCGGACTCTCGCCCGGACTTCGCGTCCAGGACTTCGTGTCCATCTTTACCGCTTTTCGGACTTCGCGTCCAGGACTTCGTGTCCATCTTTACCGCTTTTCGGACTTCGCGTCCAGGACTTCGTGTCCATCTTTACCGCTTTTCGGACTTCGCGTCCAGGACTTCGTGTCCATCTTTACCGCTTTTCGGACTTCGCGTCCAGGACTTCGTGTCCATCTTTACGCTTTTCGGACTTCGCGTCCAGGACTTCGTGTCCATCTTTACCGCTTTTTCGGACTTCGCGTCCAGGACTTCGTGTCCATCTTTACCGCTTTCGGACTTCGTGTCCATCTTTACCGCTTTTCGGACTTCGTGTCCATCTTTACCGCTTTTCGGACTTCGCGTCCAGGACTTCGTGTCCATCTTTACTGCTTTTCGGACTTCGCGTCCAGGACTTCGTGTCAATCTTTACCGCTTATCGGACTTCGCGTCCAGGACTTCGTGTCCATCTTTACGCTTTCGGACTTGCGTCCAGGACTTGGTGTCCATCTTTCCGCTTTTCGGACTTCGCGTCCAGGACTTCGTGTCCATCTTTCCCGCTTTTCGGACTTCGCGTCCAGGACTTCGTGTCCATCTTTCCCGCTTTTCGGACTACGCGTCCAGGACTTCGTGTCCATCTTTACCGCTTTTCGGACTATGCGTCCAGGACTTCGTGTCCATCTTTACCGCTTTTCGGACTTCGCGTCCAGGACTTCGTGTCCATCTTTACCGCTTTTCGGACTTCGTGTCCATCTTTACTGCTTTTCGGACTTCGCGTCCAGGACTTCGTGTCCATCTTTACCGCTTTTCGGACTTCGCGTCCAGGACTTCGTGTCAATCTTTACCGCTTTTCGGACTTCGCGTCCAGGACTTCGTGTCCATCTTTACCGCTTTTCGGACTTCGCGTCCAGGACTTCGTCCATCTTTCCCGCTTTCGGACTTCGCGTCCAGGACTTCGTGTCCATCTTTACCGCTTTTCGGACTTCGCGTCCAGGACTTCGTGTCCATCTTTACCGCTTTTCGGACTCGCGTCCAGGACTTCGTGTCCATCTTTACGCTTTTCGGACTTCGCGTCCAGGACTTCGCGTCCAGGACTTCGTGTCCATCTTTACCGCTTTTCGGACTTCGCGTCCAGGACTTCGTGTCCATCTTTACGCTTTTCGGACTTCGCGTCCAGGACTTCGTGTCCATCTTTACGCTTTTCGGACTTCGCGTCCAGGACTTCGTGTCCATCTTTACCGCTTTTCGGACTTCGCGTCCAGGACTTCGTGTCCATCTTTACCGCTTTTCGGACTTCGCGTCCAGGACTTCGTGTCCATCTTTACCGCTTTTCGGACTTGCGTCCAGGACTTCGTGTCCATCTTTACCGCTTTCGGACTTCGTGTCCATCTTTACTGCTTTCGGACTTCGGTCCATCTTACTGCTTTTCGGACTTCGCGTCCAGGACTTCGTGTCCATCTTTACCGCTTTTCGGACTTCGCGTCCAGGACTTCGTGTCCATCTTTACCGCTTTTCGGACTTCGCGTCCAGGACTTCGTGTCCATCTTTCCCGCTTTTCGGACTTCGCGTCCAGGACTTCGTGTCCATCTTTCCCGCTTTTCGGACTACGCGTCCAGGACTTCGGGTCCATCTTTACCGCTTTTCGGACTATGCGTCAAGGACTTCGTGTCCATCTTTACCGCTTTTCGGACTTCTCGCCCAGGACTTCGTGTCCATCTTTACCGCTTTTCGGACTTCTCGCCCAGGACTTCGCGTACAGGACTTCGTGTCAATCTTTACCGCTTATCGGACTTCGCGTCCAGGACTTCGTGTCAATCTTTACCGCTTATCGGACTTCGCGTCCAGGACTTCGTGTCCATCTTTCCGCTTTTCGGACTTCGCGTCCAGGACTTCGTGTCCATCTTTACCGCTTTTCGAACTTCGCGTCCAGGACTTCGTGTCCATCTTTACCGCTTTTCGAACTTCGCGTCCAGGACTTCGTGTCCATCTTTACCGCTTTTCGGACTTCGCGTCCAGGACTTCGTGTCCATCTTTCCGCTTTCGGACTTCGTGTCCATCTTTACCGCTTTTCGGACTTCGTGTCCATCTTTACTGCTTTTCGGACTTCGCGTCCAGGACTTCGTGTCCATCTTTACTGCTTTTCGGACTTCGCGTCCAGGACTTCGTGTCAATCTTTACCGCTTATCGGACTTCGCGTCCAGGACTTCGTGTCCATCTTTACCGCTTTTCGGACTTCGCGTCCAGGACTTGGTGTCCATCTTTCCCGCTTTTCGGACTTCGCGTCCAGGACTTCGTGTCCATCTTTCCCGCTTTTCGGACTTCGCGTCCAGGACTTCGTGTCCATCTTTCCCGCTTTTCGGACTACGCGTCCAGGACTTCGTGTCCATCTTTACCGCTTTTCGGACTATGCGTCCAGGACTTCGTGTCCATCTTTACCGCTTTTCGGACTTCTCGTCCAGGACTTCGTGTCCATCTTTACCGTTTTTCGGACTTCGTGTCCATCTTTACTGCTTTTCGGACTTCGCGTCCAGGACTTCGTGTCCATCTTTACAGCTTTTCGGACTTCGCGTCCAGGACTTCGTGTCAATCTTTACCGCTTATCGGACTTCGTGTCCAGGACTTCGTGTCCATCTTGACCGCTTTTCGGACTTCGCGTCCAGGACTTGGTGTCCATCTTTCCCGCTTTTCGGACTTCGCGTCCAGGACTTCGTGTCCATCTTTCCCGCTTTTCGGACTTCGCGTCCAGGACTTCCTGTCCATCTTTCCCGCTTTTCGGACTACGCGTCCAGGACTTCGTGTCCATCTTTACCGCTTTTCGGACTATGCGTCCAGGACTTCGTGTCCATCTTTACCGCTTTTCGGACTTCGCGTCCAGGACTTCGTGTCCATCTTTACCGCTTTTCGGACTTCGTGTCCATCTTTACTGCTTTTCGGACTTCGCGTCCAGGATTTCGTGTCCATCTTTACTGCTTTTCGGACTTCGCGTCCAGGACTTCGTGTCAATCTTTACCGCTTATCGGACTTCGCGTCCAGGACTTCGTGTCCATCTTTACCGCTTTTCGGACTTCGCGTCCAGGACTTGGTGTCCATCTTTCCCGCTTTTCGGACTTCGCGTCCAGGACTTCGTGTCCATCTTTCCCGCTTTTCGGACTTCGCGTCCAGGACTTCGTGTCCATCTTTCCCGCTTTTCGGACTACGCGTCCAGGACTTCGTGTCCATCTTTACCGCTTTTCGGACTATGCGTCCAGGACTTCGTGTCCATCTTTACCGCTTTTCGGACTTCGCGTCCAGGACTTCGTGTCCATCTTTACCGCTTTTCGGACTTCGCATCCAGGACTTCTTGTCCATCTTTACCGCTTTTCGGACTTCGTGTCCATCTTTACTGTTTTTCGGACTTCGCGTCCAGGACTTCGTGTCCATCTTTAGCTTTTCGGACTTCGCGTCCAGGACTTCGTGTCAATCTTTACCGCTTATCGGACTTCGCGTCCAGGACTTCGTGTCCATCTTACCGCTTTTCGGACTTCGCGTCCAGGACTTGGTCCATCTTTCCCGCTTTTCGGACTTCGCGTCCAGGACTTCGTGTCCATCTTTCCGCTTTTCGGACTTCGCGTCCAGGACTTCGTGTCCATCTTTCCCGCTTTTCGGACTACGCGTCCAGGACTTCGTGTCCATCTTTACCGCTTTTCGGACTATGCGTCCAGGACTTCGTGTCCATCTTTACCGCTTTTCGGACTTCGCGTCCAGGACTTCGTGTCCATCTTTACGCTTTTCGGACTTCGCGTCCAGGACTTCGTGTTATCTTTACGCTTTTCGGACTTCGTGTCCATCTTTACTGCTTTTCGGACTTCGCGTCCAGGACTTCGTGTCCATCTTTACGCTTTTCGGACTTCGCGTCCAGGACTTCGTGTCATCTTTACGCTTCGGACTTCGCGTCCAGGACTTCGTGTCCATCTTTACCGCTTTTCGGACTTCGCGTCCAGGACTTCGTGTCCATCTTTCCCGCTTTTCGGACTTCGCGTCCAGGACTTCGTGTCCATCTTTCCCGCTTTTCGGACTTCGCGTCCAGGACTTCGTGTCCATCTTTACCGCTTTTCGGACTATGCGTCCAGGACTTCGTGTCCATCTTTACCGCTTTTCGGACTTCGCGTCCAGGACTTCGTGTCCATCTTTACCGCTTTTCGGACTTCGTGTCCATCTTTACTGCTTTTCGGACTTCGCGTCCAGGACTTCGTGTCCATCTTTACTGCTTTTCGGACTTCGCGTCCAGGACTTCGTGTCCATCTTTACGCTTTTCGGACTTCGCGTCCAGGACTTCGTGTCCATCTTTACCGCTTTTCGGACTTCGCGTCCAGGACTTCGTGTCCATCTTTCCCGCTTTTCGGACTTCGCGTCCAGGACTTCGTGTCCATCTTTCCCGCTTTCGGACTTCGCGTCCAGGACTTCGTGTCCATCTTTCCCGCTTTTCGGACTTCGCGTCCAGGACTTCGTGTCCATCTTTACCGCTTTTCGGACTATGCGTCCAGGACTTCGTGTCCATCTTTACCGCTTTTCGGACTTCGCGTCCAGGACTTCGTGTCCATCTTTACCGCTTTTCGGACTTCGCGTCCAGGACTTCGTGTCCATCTTACCGCTTTTCGGACTTCGTGTCCATCTTTACTGCTTTTCGGACTTCGCGTCCAGGACTTCGTGTCCATCTTTACTGCTTTTCGGACTTCGCGTCCAGGACTTCGTGTCAATCTTTACCGCTTATCGGACTTCGCGTCCAGGACTTCGTGTCCATCTTTACCGCTTTTCGGACTTCGCGTCCAGGACTTGGTGTCCATCTTTCCGCTTTTCGGACTTCGCGTCCAGGACTTCGTGTCCATCTTTCCCGCTTTTCGGACTTCGCGTCCAGGACTTCGTGTCCATCTTTCCGCTTTTCGGACTACGCGTCCAGGACTTCGTGTCCATCTTTACCGCTTTTCGGACTATGCGTCCAGGACTTCGTGTCCATCTTTACCGCTTTTCGGACTTCGCGTCCAGGACTTCGTGTCCATCTTTACCGCTTTTCGGACTTCGTGTCCATCTTTACTGCTTTTCGGACTTCGCGTCCAGGACTTCGTGTCCATCTTTACCGCTTTTCGGACTTCGCGTCCAGGACTTCGTGTCATCTTTACCGCTTATCGGACTTCGCGTCCAGGACTTCGTGTCCATCTTTACGCTTTTCGGACTTCGCGTCCAGGACTTGGTGTCCATCTTTCCCGCTTTTCGGACTTCGCGTCCAGGACTTCGTGTCCATCTTTCCCGCTTTTCGGACTTCGCGTCCAGGACTTCGTGTCCATCTTTCCCGCTTTTCGGACTTCGCGTCCAGGACTTCGTGTCCATCTTTCCGCTTTTCGGACTTCGCGTCCAGGACTTCGTGTCCATCTTTACCGCTTTTCGGACTTCGTCCAGGACTTCGTGTCCATCTTTACCGCTTTTGGACTTGCGTCCAGGACTTCGTGTCCATCTTTACCGCTTTTCGGACTTCGCGTCCAGGACTTCGTGTCCATCTTTACCGCTTTCGGACTTCGCGTCCAGGACTTCGTGTCCATCTTTACCGCTTTTCGGACTTCGCGTCCAGGACTTCGTGTCCATCTTTACGCTTTTCGGACTTCGCGTCCAGGACTTCGTGTCCATCTTACCGCTTTCGGACTTCGCGTCCAGGACTTCGTGTCCATCTTTCCCGCTTTTCGGACTACGCGTCCAGGACTTCGGGTCCATCTTTACCGCTTTTCGGACTATGCGTCAAGGACTTCGTGTCCATCTTTACCGCTTTTCGGACTTCTCGCCCAGGACTTCGTGTCCATCTTTACCGCTTTTCGGACTTCTCGCCCAGGACTTCGCGTCCAGGACTTCGTGTCAATCTTTACCGCTTATCGGACTTCGCGTCCAGGACTTCGTGTCCATCTTTCCGCTTTTCGGACTTCGCGTCCAGGACTTCGTGTCCATCTTTACCGCTTTTCGAACTTCGCGTCCAGGACTTCGTGTCCATCTTACCGCTTTTCGGACTTCGCGTCCAGGACTTCGTGTCCATCTTTACCCTTTTCGGACTCGCGTCCAGGACTTCGTGTCCATCTTT